>NW_025900058.1:0-28766 GCF_022539505.1 Lolium rigidum
TTGTTGACTTCAATGCATGGATCTCATCTATGCAACATTTTCTTCAACCTCCAAGTGTTGCATGTCTCAGTCTACCCTTGCAACTCTCTTAATTCACTTGACCTTGCACTCTACCCTTTGTTTCAACTCTGGATCACTTCCTTCTCTTTTACCTCTTGTTCTATTCAAGTTTAATCTTCACAAAACCAAGAGTGGGAATGATGGGTACATTTTGTAGCCACCATCTACCCTTGAGAACACTCCTCCCTAAAATTAGCTTTCTTTCTCAAACACCCTATTGTTTTTCCTTCTTTAGTTTTGATCACAAAACTACTTCTAGTTTTATTAAATCTTCCCAAGATATTTCTTCAAAGAAAATCAAGGAACTGAAATGGGTTTTGTTTTCCATCCCATTTCAACCAAGTACTGATTTCTAAAAACATTATTTTCTATCTTGCTTTCTTTTCAGCAAAAGGCTTGTTTATGGTACTTATACCAATTCTTGTTTTCCTCTTGATTATTTTACACTTGAGAAAAACTCTACTTTACTTGAGAAAGTAAGTAGAATATTTTGAACTCCTATGTTCCAACTAGTTCTCTCAACATTCTCAAATTCCATTCCACTTGAGTTCATTCCCAATTGTCCCTAGACAATTGAGATGTTTCTAATACTTTTCTAATGAGTTCTTTTTCAAATGACTACTTTTGCACATCTTATGCACATCCCTGATCTACCCCATTGTATTCCCTCATCCTCCAATTCTTGATCAAGTAGATGATCATTTGGTACTTTCAAATGGACTCCCTTCAACTAACCCTAGACTCAGGGAGTATTCAAACCACTCCCATTTGACCTCTTATTTGTAGAACAACTTATATTTCATCATGCCCATCTCAATCCTCTATTCTTTTTCATCATCACCTTGACCTCATGAATTGATGTCACCTTCATACTCCTTTTTATCTATATGTATCTACTCCTATTTTTATCATTATCAAAGTCACTCATTGACATTATCTTCTCAACATCATGCCTTGGTCTATACACATGAATGTTGTGCACCTCTCTCATTGTTCCCTTGTGTTTGGCAAAAATGGAGCCGGCCATTGTGTTGGCATGACAATTTCGGCCAGCCATTGTGCTCCTCACTTCCTTCTCTTGCAAGCCTTGCCTCCCAACTACCCCAACAATTAAATGGGCAGCCACCTTCCTTGGCCAATCAAAAAAGGAGGCAGCCACCCCTCTCCCTCTATAAAAGGCCCTTGGCCGGCCAACTCCTCCCCCTTTGCTTCTCATTTTTGCACTCTTCACTCACTCCTCCACCTTATATACTCTCTCACACTCTCTCCCTGCCCTCCACCACGAGCTGCTGCTCCTCCTTAGCTCCATGGCCGGCCATGGCCATGGGAAGCCCCCAAGATGAAGCTCTCCCCCTCCCTCAAGCTCCCCCTCACCATGAGAGCCTCCCTCTCACTCTCTTCTCCCCCAACCCTAGCTGGTTTCCTCTCCTTTTCTTCTTCCTCCATTGCTAAGATTGGATCTTGATGTAGGTGCATGTTGGTCCAAGCATGGAGAAGGTTGAGCAATCCTCAGATCTGAAGTTCTTGAGCAAAGTTCGTCCAAAACCTTGCAGTAATTTCTGTAATCTTGCTGTTTCAGATTCTGGTACGAACTTGTAAAATCCGCCAAAACTCGTGTGCAGATCCAAATCGAGTGATTCAAAGTTCCACAGATAGATACGGAAAAGTTCTAGAACTTGGCGTTGGTCTCATCCTCAAATTCGTTAAGGATTGTCGGTGGTAAATAAAGTTCTGTAAACATGCAGATTCACTGTTTGTTAGATTTGTTCCGATTTACAAAACCTTTTTGAACAAACTCAACTGTAGGTGAAAGCCCTCTTCAATACCTTCATTTTGGCGGTGGTTTCACTTCGATTGACCTCCTGAAACTGAGATGGTTCACAGATCAATATCTGGTCAGATCTGACTTTGTCGAATTAAACCAGGAGCTTGGGAATGAATTTTGGAATGAAACCATTTGGGTAAGAACCAGCTTTTCAATACCTCTCAGATGCATCTGACCTCATATTTTTATGAGTTATGTACGATTTTGGGTGAATTAAACTTGTTATGTGTGTTCTGCAGACATGGCTGTTAGCTTTTAAATCACCAAAAATCCATCTGTGATCCAAATTGAGTGATTCCAATTTGGTAGTACTACTGGATGTTTTCTTAATCATCTCCAACAAGTTTCAAACCCTTATCTGTTCTGTAACTCCAGAGGTAAAGCAAATGGTATAGACATGCATTAATCTTGTCAATCCATTTGTGAGAGTTTCAGAAACATTTTGAACCCAAATCCAATTGTGTGTGTATCTCTGTTTAAATATCTTTCAAATGCCAGTGGTCTCATATTTTTAGGATTTTTCTACGATTTATGGCTTACGGATCTTGTTTTCTCGTACGTACTGATTCAAAGAAATTCCTAAAATCGTAGGTTTATTATTTTGGGGTGATTCCAATTGGGTTAGTCTTGTATTAGTACTGGCCATCTAGGAAAAATAGTATTAGTCTCTGTTCATGCATATTTGTTACTGTTAGTAATGTATATGTGTGACATGCATTGTTGAAGCCAAACTTTTCGGTTTATTTAAAACCCTTGACCAACTCTTTTTATTAGAAATGGGAAACCTTTGTTTTATGCTTGCAAAACAAAACCTCTGCAATTTAACATTAGCTCTTTTGTTTTGCTTAAGTTTTCAAATGGTAGGGCATATCATTTGCTTCCTATTCTTGTGTGGTGTTATGTGAGCAAACTAAGTTAGGAAAACGGTTTTCTACTTTTTCAAAAATGTTTGAAAATGTTTTGTGTATGTATTTGATGTCAAACTAATGCTCTTGTCCTCTTTATGATGTTATCTACCAGGGGATGTTTGGTTTATACCATGGTGATATCCGAGAGAGGCAATTGCTAAGTTGTGATACTCTCATACCTTTACTAGGTAAATAACATGGGTTTTCTTTAAGTTGTTTGTGGTATCTATAAGTCCTTTGTATGGTAGCTCTTTATTTAATGGTTAAATTATGGTTGTTGTATGTTTGTTTTGTTGGTGCAATGTGATTGATTGTGTTCCTTTTATATTTTCCGGCGATAGACGCGAGCAATTCCGGAGAAGAAGAAGTGGAATTGGACAAGGATTTTATTTATATTGTTGGGATTCTTATATTGATGGAGTTGAAGAAGTACAGGGACAAATAAGCCAAGGCAAGCCATCTTTTGATCTCTGATCCGGTGTCTAGTTGGATGTCATTTGTTGATGTTCAAAGCACCTTCATTCTATGTGTGTTATTATCTCTATTTATGTCATCTATGTGTGATTGCAAGTGGGGTACTCCCTAGTGGTGATGCTCCACTATTGTCCTTGTGTTATGGGATGCATGGTAACATGGCCGTGCTATCCCACTTGGTTATCTTGTATGCTCAACTTGAGCATGTTCCATCTCAAGATAGTAACTTACACCACACCCACCCCCTTTGTAGTATAGAGGTATCAATGTCATGACCTTGGTGTATTCTCAACTTGAGAGGAGTATGCCGTGTACCATCTTGGAGAATGTGTTAGATAGTGACACTCCACTATCTAAGTTGTGTAGTTAGCACCACAAATCTGAGCGTATATTCCTCCTTGTGTTGTCATAATACATGCTTACCTTAAGCAAGTATGATCCACTCCACTACCCCTTTATACCTCATCTATGGCGGGATGACTCTCATCTCGGCCGTAGTGCAATACTAGTTCAACTCATGAAACTATAGGTTGGGAACCCCTCAAGGTTTACCTTGTTGTAAAAGTTTTGAGAAAACCTTGGGTGAGTCGACCTTACCCGAGCGTATGGTTTATGAAAGGAAAGGATCTTGACAAAGATGGTTGGAAAGAGGAAAGTGTGTGTGACTTGGGTTTTTGAGAAAAACGACACATGGTTCTCTGTATTCGCCCGGAACAATTAACCCGCGCAACCACACTACTCCAACGTGGGCACGGGGCTTAGCTTGACGTTTGTTCTTCTTAGCATGAGGCACCGCACAACTATACAAGGGTACAGTTACCCCCGAGTCCGGGTTGTCGTAGTTGGAGACAATCGTATAACGGGAGGCCTTCGGGCTGACCCGTCCGGAAGACACTATGGGTCTCCCGGCTTGGCGGTGGAGCCACGCTCAAGAGGAGGTGAGCTGCCACGGTGCCGGGGAGGTACATACTCCATAGGGTAGGACCTCTTGCTAAGTTGAATGGGCGAAAGGCTTCGACCGATTATCCGAGACCCGCATACTTTCGTATGGCGAACCGGGGATGATCCCGGCGGATTTATCGGATCTTGTGGGGAAAGTGCGCACACTCGCGAGTTAAAACTATTCGAATAGCCGCATCCGCGGTCATGGACGGTTGGGATGGCCGTTACCGAGATGTGTCGAGTTTTGGTTTAGAAAATGATTTCCAAAGGAAATGTGTGTGTTGGATGTACCGGAAGGGTATGGAAAAGCTGTTGCCGACCATATGGAGATGGTCGAGGAAAATGAAACAAAAATTGGGTGACCCTTCCTAGTGTTTTCATGTAGAGGAACTCTTCTTCAATAAAGATGTAGAGATGTCATAGTTTATCTTTTGAAGTATCTTCTTCAATAAAGATATAGAGATGTCATAGGACTTCCATCGCGTCCGCTTCAATTGAGATGCCGGAACGCTACCTCTTCTTTCAAGATATAGAGATGTCGTAGTCTATCTTTTGAAGTATCTTCTTCAATAAAGATATAGAGATGTCATAGGACCACCAAAGTGTCCGCATCACTTGAGATGCCGACATGTTATATCCACAAGAGAAACTATTCTTCCTCTCTTGTCTCTTTTAGTTAGCATTGTTAGCACCTTTCTTGATGGTTTGCGAGTACAATTCCAATGTACTCACGGCTTTGTCCCTGGATATTTACTTGGCCAGACTTGGAGGAATTCGACAGATGAAGAAGGAGTTGGCGACGTCTATGCGAGCTAGGAACGTCTTCCCGGCTCGGTTGCTCGTAGGGTTATGGCGTGATGACTTGGGTACTGCTGCTGCTGAAGTGATGATGCTACTCGATGTTTAGTTAGCCCTTCGAGGCTATTATGTAAGTATGGGTCATGTGACCATGTTGTAATTTTCTTATTCCGCTTTGTAATGGATGGTGTAATTTGATATCAGTTCGGTTATGTGTTCACGACACACTGATCATGGGATCGTGAACTGTATACATAACAGGGTATTTTGGACCGTTAGTCCGGGGTCCCCACAAGTAAGGTGCTTGATTGTCATGCTCTCATCCATAGCAATCCTTTAAGCATGAGGTGGCATAGCTTAGGATTCAAGCTATGTAGATATTTTCATCCTATGTGGCATTGAGATTATCCTCTCATGTGATTTATTTTTGGATAGCCAAGTGGCTTTTGTTTCTAAATATCTTGTGAATGATTTGATGCTTGTGGTTGAGTCACTATATCATATGAGATTGTATTTATATTATAATTGGGATTGAAATGTCAAGAATAAGAATTATACCCCAATTTTTATGATGTTTTATTTCACCATGGCATGATCATATGAGTTTCAAAGTACTCATATTTTATTTTATTCAAATAGTTTTAACTGTAATTCATAATGTAAACGAATTTGGTTTTGTAATATTCCACATATTTAATAAGTTATGATTGTAATAAGAATGTGTGGCCTTTATGCACTTAGGTCCTTGTGTTTTGCTATAATTGGTATTTAGTTTTAAAGTGAATTCAATTGTACCCCAAGTTAGTTGCTCAACTTTTCAGTGTTAATAAATTAGAGTTTGTTTCTTATCTCTTGGATGATATAGACCTCTCCCATCTCTAGGGTTTAAGGATAAGCTTGTGTTGGTGTTAACTTCAAAGGTTTTAGTTCAAGAAATACCATGAGGTTCATGGTAAGATCATGGATTAGTTTAAGACATGGAAAAGATAACTGAAGAATGGTTTCACCATTTCTTGTTACTTGATTTCCAATTGAATGGATGTTCATATGTTATGGAAAGGAATACCATGTTATGATCTTTAATAAGATCAAGTAGTTGATCCTTGATTAATATGTTCTTGGGTTGGTTTTAATTCCATTTGATCTAACCACTTAGATCAAATCATCTCTACCCAAAACAAGGTTTTATCAAAGGTCACATTGAGGTTTATAGCACTTGACTTGATGAGCTTCTTCAATTCCACCAGGGTCAAGTGAAACTTCACTTACTATGACTGTTTTACTTTAAAGCGCGAAAATTCCCCGGATTTTCTATGCATGAATGCAATGCACACATCTGTTTCCTCTATTTTTGTAACCCCAAATCCTGGGATATTACAAGTAGGCTCCTTGGAAAGATGATAAATATCATGAGAATACCCACCAAAATTTTCTTCAAGTTTGGTCCATATTTCATTAGACATCTTGCACTTTGAAGCCACCATTATTACATAGACTATGGGGCTCAAAGACAAAACAAAGTCATTAGATACTTGAGCTTCAAGATGTAAATTTCACTCATCCTCTATATATAGATTTTGAGGATCCATCAGAGGAGAGAAACCTACATCTAGAAATTGCTCAATATTTGGACACAAAGTTTGAAGTTCGCAAAGAATATGATTCTTCCATGAGGGGTAATTTGTGCCATGAAAGATAATTGTGTCATTGGGAATTAAACCTCTAGCCTACATATTTACACTCAAGGCGGTGAAGCCTAAGGAAAGAGTGACCTTTCTTTGATACCAATTGAAAGTTCAATGTCGGTAACCTAGAGGGGGGGGGGCTGAATAGGTTCTACAAAATTTTCCTTGACTTGTTTGCAATTTTAGGCTATGTGGATAAATAATGTGGCCTAATGAAAACTAAGTGGAGCAACCTATATTGCAAAATACATATATCAAGAACTTGAAGCTCGATGGCTATATATCACAAATTAAATAAGTGAAAAGAAATAACCGAAGCACGCGGAGACGACGATGTATACCGATGTTCACTTCCTTGAGGGGAAGCTATTCACTATTGGAGAGGTGCGATTACCATGAAGGACACCGAACGCCATGAAGGCTCACCTTCTTTTCCGTGAGCTCTCCTTCCATGAAGTAGGATCCATTTTCCACTATGTGAAGACCTTAGGGAGGCCTTCGATCCCGTACAAACTTTCTCGCTCGATCACAAGTTGATCGCTCCCGGCGACCGCTACCGCCTAGGAGTCCTTGATACGTCTCCAACGTATCCATAATTTCTGATGTTCCATGCTTGTTTTATGACAATACTTACATGTTTTGCTTGCACTTTATAATGTTTTTATGCGTTTTCCGGAACTAACCTATTAACAAGATGCCACAGTGCCAGTTCCTGTTTTCTGTTCTTTTTGGTTCCAGAAAGGCTGTTCGGGCAATATTCTCGGAATTGGACGAAATCAATGCCAAACATCTTATTTTTCCCGGAAGCATCCAGAACACCGAAGGAGAGTCGGAGGAGAGCCAGGGGGCCACCACACAGGTGGGCCGCGCGGCCTACACCCTGGCCGCGCCGGCCTGGTGTGGGGCCACCCTGTCACCCCTCCCGCGCCGCCTCTTCGCCTATTTAAGCCCTTTCGACCTAAAAACGCAGTACCTTTTGACGAAACTCCAGAAAGACTCCAGGGGCGCCACCACCATCGCGAAACTCCAATTCGGGGGACAGAAGTCTCTGTTCCGGCACCCTACCGGGACGGGGAAGTGCCCCCGGAAGCCATCTCCATCAACGCCATCGCCTCCATCATGCTCCGTGAGTAGTTCCCCCATGGACTACGGGTTCTAGCTGTAGCTAGTTGGTATCATCTCTCCCATGTACTTCAATACAATGATCTCATGAGCTGCCTTACATGATTGAGATTCATCTGATGTAATCGGTGTTGTGTTTGTCGTGATCCGATGGATTGTTACGTTATGATTGTCTATCTACAAAGTTTATGAAGTTATTGTTGCTGCAATCTTGTTGTGTTTAATGCTTGTCACTAGGGCCCGAGTGGCATGATCTTAGATTTAAGCTCTATACTTATTGCTTAGATTGTATCTACAAGTTGTATGCACATGTCTATGTCCGGAACCAAAGGCCCCAAAGTGACATAAATTGGGACAACTGGAGGGGAAGGCTTAGATATGAGGATCACATGTTTTCACGGAGTGTTAATGCTTTGCTCCGGTGCTCTATTAAAAGGAGTACCTTAATATCCAGTAGATTCCCTTGAGGCCCGGCTGCCACCGGCTGGTAGGACAAAAGATGTTGTGCAAGTTTCTCATTGCGAGCACGTACGACTATAATTGGAAAACATGCCTACATGATTAATGATCTTGATGTTTCTGTCTTAATGCTATTTCAATCCTATCAATTGCCCAACTGTAATTTGTTCACCCAACACTTGTTATTGGAGAGTTACCACTAGTGTAGATAGCTGGGAACCCTGGTCCATTCTCATCATTATATACTCGTTCTACATGTCATTGGAAGTAGTATCAACTATTTTCTGGTGCCATTGCTCTCATATTACTATTACTCGCTGCCGTATTATCTGTTACTATCTGCTCTCATATCACTGCTACTTTCACATCACCTTTGTTACTAGTGCTTTTCCCGGTGCAGCTGAATTGACGACTCAGTTGTTAAGGCTTATAAGTATTCTTTACCTCCCCTTGTGTCGAATCAATAAATTTGGGTTTTACTTCCCTGGAAGACTGCCGTGATCCCCTATACTTGTGGGTTATCAAGACTGTTTTCTGGCGCCGTTGCCGGGGAGGCATAGCTCTACTCATAAGTTCACCTGGGGAGTACACTCTACCTCTCTCTCTGTTTTATTTTATTTTGTTTTGCTTAGTTTACTTTTGTCTAGTTTATTTGTGCTTAGTTTATTTCTGTCTAGTATTATTTTGCTTAGTTTACTTTTGTCTAGTTTGTTTTTGTTTTGTTTTACTTTTCTCATATACCCAAAAATCCATAAAAATTTGAAAAACCTAAAAATTAAAAACTGCTGTTATGGGAGAACCCATAACCTACTTGGAGCTTATAGAATATTATAATAATTACAGAGAATCAAGAGCGGGAAAAGTGACGAGTGCTGTGATAGAAAAATTGAATACAATTGCTAAAATCTTGCTTAAACGCCATGATATAAACTGTTGCTCTCAACAGGACACTAAACATCTTAAATTTCAATGTGGCTTTAGTGAGGAATTTTTAATTAAGAACTATAATCAGAATAGCTATATTCATTTTGGGTTTGAAGAGGTAGAACAATTTGTCATATTTATGGGAGCCTCTGAGATAGAATCCTTCATGGTTAAAAATTATGAAAGTTGTGTTGTTTGTAAGGACCTTAAAGATTATGTCTCTTCTATCCTTAATTTTTGCAATGAAAGTTACACTGATAATCCTTATATCATTGATTATAAAGAGAGACTCATTAATGCACAAGAATGCACTCACAATTTGCAGGGACCTGTGGAAAAAGAAATTGATGAACCTAAAAGCTCATTGGATGAAAAAGAGGAGGAAATTGATGAACCTGAGAGCTCATTGGATGAAAAAGAAGAGGAGAGTGATGAACAAAAGGAGGAAGAATGGATTAGCTACCCATGCCAACCTTCTAATGAGAGTAACTCTTTATCTCTTACACTATTTGATTGTCCTCCATGCTTACCGAAAGAGGTTGAATGTTATGTTCCTGTGGATTCTCTTGAAATATTCCCTATGAGTAAAACTTGCGAGAATAATTATGCTACTGTTATTTATGATAATCCATGCTACTTTGATAAATCTTATGATAATGCTTTGTTTGTGCCTGATGTCGAAATGCATGGTACTAAAGAATTTTGCGTAGCAAATGTTTATGATAAAGCTCTTGATGATGGTACTATGTTACTTGATAATATTAATTGTACTACTAATGAAAATGGGATTGGAGAGGTCTTGACATTATCTATGAGTCCCATATCTCTTGAGATTGATCAACCATCTTGTTATATTATAGATAAAAGTGTGTTTGAAAATTTTAATCCAACTATTTTTGAGCTTGATAAAAATTATGTGTTTATGAATCATGAAAAGCATCCTGTATGTGATAGTTATGTTGTTGAGTTTGTTCATGAAGCTACTGAAAATTATTATGAGAGAGGAAAATATGGTTGTAGAAATTTGCATGGTACTATTCTCTATGTGCTGAAATTTTTGAAGCTACACTTGTTCTATCTTCCTACGCTTGTTACTTTGCTCTTCATGAACTTGTTTATTTACAAGATTCCTTTTCATAGGAAGCATGTTAGATTTAAATCTTTTTTGAATTTGCCTCTTGATGCTCTCTTTTGCTTCAACTACTTTTTCTTGCGAGTGCATCATTAAAACTGCTGAGCCCATCTTAATGGCTATAAAGAAAGAACTTTTTGGGAGATAACCCATGTGTTTATTTTGCTACTGTTTTGTTGTGTCTTGGAAGTTGTTACTACTGTAGCAACCTCTCCTTATCTTAATTTTTTTGCATTGTTGTGCCAAGTAAAGTCTTTGATAGTAAGGTTCATACTAGATTTGGATTACTGCGCAGAAACAGATTTCTTTCTGTCATGAATGCGGGCCTAATTCTCTGTAGGTAACTCAGAAAATTATGCCAATTTACGTGAGTGATCCTCAGATATGTACGCAACTTTCATTCAATTTGAGCATTTTCATCTGAGCAAGTCTGGTGTCTCTTTAAAATTCGTCTTTACGGACTGTTCTGTTTTGACAGATTCTGCGTTTTATTTCGCATTGCCTGTTTTGCTGTGTCGTATGGATTTCTTTGTTCCATTAACGTCCAGTAGCTTTGTGCAATGTCCAGAAGTGTTAAGAATGATTGTGTCACCTCTGAATATGTGAATTTTTTATTATGCACTAACCCTCTAATGAGTTTGTTTCGAGTTTGGTGTGAAGGAAGTTTTCAAGGGTCAAGAGAGTAGGATGATATATGATCAAGAATAGTGAAAAGTCTAAGCTTGGGGATGCCCCCGTGGTTCATCCCTGCATATTTCAAGAAGACTCAAGCGTCTAAGCTTGGGGATGCCCAATGCATCCCCTTCTTCATCAACTTATCAGGTTTCTTCTATTGAAACTATATTTTTATTCGGTCACATCTTATGTGCTTTACTTGGAGCGTCTGTGTGTTTTTATTTTTGTTTATGTTTGAATAAATTCGGATCCTAGCAATCCTTGTGTGGGAGAGAGACACGCTCCGCTTTTTCATATGAACACTTGTGTTCTTCGTTTTACTTTTAATGTTCAATGATAAAAGTTGGAAGCTACATCACTTATGGTTATTTGGTTGGAAATAGAAAATGCCTCATTATGTCTTGGATAATTTGACACTTGGCAATTGTTTTGAGCTCTCAAGTAGATCATTATTAAGTTTTTTCATGTAGTTTAAACCTATTAGTGGAGAACTACTGTAGAGCTTGTTGAAATTGGTTTGCATGATTGGTCTCTCTTAAGGTCTAGATATTTTCTGGTAAAAGTGTTTGAGCAACAAGGAAGACAGTGTAGAGTTTTATAATGCTTGCAATATGTTCTTATGTAAATTTTGCTGTACCGGTTCATACTTGTGTTTGCTTCAAACAACCTTGCTAGCCAAAGCCTTGTACTGAGAGGAAATGCTTCTCGTGCATCCAAAACCTTGAGCCAAAACCTATGCCATTTGTGTCCACCATATCTACCTACTACATGGTATTTCCCCGCCATTCCAAAGTAAATTGCTTGAGTGCTACCTTTAAACAATTCAAAATTTATCACCTCTGATTTGTGTCAATGTTTAATAGCTCATGAGGAAGTATGTGGTGTTTATCTTTCAATCTTGTTGGGCAAGTTTCACCAATGGACTAGTGGCTTCATCCGCTTATCCAATAACTTTGCAAAAGAGCTGGCAATGGGATTCCTGGTCCCAAATTAATTAACAAAAATATACACTCCTCCATGGTATGTTATTGTTGGACGGCACCCGAAGGATTCGGTTAGCCATGGCTTGAGAAAGCAAAGGTGGGGAGGAGTGTCATCATAATAAAACTAAAATAAAAAGGCACTCCTTCATGGTATGATATTGTTGGCAGGCACCCGAGGATTCGGTTAGCCATGGTTTGTGAAAGAAAGGTTGGAAGGAGTGCCACACAAAAATAAAAATAAAATGGGAGCCGCTCTTTGAAGGTTTGTCTGGCAAGGGGGTTAGAGTGCCCACTACCATTCGTTGACAACAACATACACCTCTCAAAACTTTACTTTTATGCTCTCTTTATGTTTTCAAAACCAAAGCTCTAGCACAAATATAGCAATCAATGCTTCCTCTCGCGAAGGGCCATTCTTTTACTTTATGTTGAGTCAGTTTACCTACTTCCTTCCATCTTAGAAGCAAACACTTGTGTCAACTGTGCATTGATTCTTACATACTTGCTTATTTGCACTTATTATATTACTTTATGTTGACAATTATCCATGAGATATGCATGTTGAAAGTTGAAAGCAACTGCTGAAACTTAAATCTTCCTTTGTGTTGCTTCGATGCCTTTACTTTGAATCTATTGCTTTATGAGTTAACTCTTGTGCAAGGATTTTGATGCTTGTCTTGAAAGTACTCTTCATGAAAAGTTTTTCTATATGTTATCTATTTGTTAGCAACTATAGATCATTGCCTTGAGTCACTCCATTCATCTCATATGCTTTATAATAGTATGATCAAGATTATGTAAGTAGCATGTCACTACAGAAATTACTCTTTTTATCGTTTACCTACTCGAGGGTGAGCAGGAACTAAGCTTGGGGATGCTGATACGTCTCCAACGTATCCATAATTTCTGATGTTCCATGCTTGTTTTATGACAATACTTACATGTTTTGCTTGCACTTTATAATGTTTTTATGCATTTTCCGGAACTAACCTATTAACAAGATGCCACAGTACCAGTTCCTTTTTTCTGTTGTTTTTGGTTCCAGAAAGGCTGTTCGGGCAATATTCTCGGAATTGGATGAAATCAACGCCAAACATCCTATTTTTCCCGGAAGCATCCAGAACACCGAAGGAGAGTCGGAGGAGAGCCAGGGGGCCACCACACGGGTGGGCCGCGCGGCCTACACCCTGGCCGCGCCGGCCCGGTGTGGGGCCACCCTGTCACCCCTCTGCGCCGCCTCTTCGCCTATTTAAGCCCTTTCGACCTAAAAACGCGAGTACCTTTTGACGAAACTCCGGAAATACTCCGGGGCGCCGCCACCATCGCGAAACTCCAATTCGGGGGACGAAGTCTCCGTTCCGGCACCTGCCGGGACGGGGAAGTGCCCCGGAAGCCATCTCCATCAACGCCATCGCCTCCATCATGCTCCGTGAGTAGTTCCCCCATGGACTACGGGTTCTAGCTGTAGCTAGTTGGTATCATCTCTCCCATGTACTTCAATACAATGATCTCATGAGCTGCCTTACATGATTGAGATTCATCCGATGTAATCGGTGTTGTGTTTGTCGGGATCCGATGGATTGTTACGTTATGATTGTCTATCTACAAAGTTTATGAAGTTATTGTTGCTTGCAATCTTGTTGTGTTTAATGCTTGTCACTAGGGCCCGAGTGGCATGATCTTAGATTTAAGCTCTATACTTATTGCTTAGATTGTATCTACAAGTTGTATGCACATGTCTATGTCCGGAACCAAAGGCCCCAAAGTGACAGAAATTGGGACAAGCTGGAGGGGAAGGCTTAGATATGAGGATCACATGTTTTCACGGAGTGTTAATGCTTTGCTCCGGTGCTCTATTAAAAGGAGTACCTTAATATCCAGTAGATTCCCTTGAGGCCCGGCTGCCACCGGGCTGGTAGGACAAAAGATGTTGTGCAAGTTTCTCATTGCGAGCACGTACGACTATAATTGGAAAACATGCCTACATGATTAATGATTTTGATGTTCTGTCTTAATGCTATTTCAATCCTATCAATTGCCCAACTGTAATTTGTTCACCCAACACCTGTTATTGGAGAGTTATGATGTCTACGGGAGCTTCTATTCTTGTAGACAGTGTTGGGCCTCCAAGAGCAGAGGTTTGTAGAACAGCAGCAAGTTTCCCTTAAGTGGATCACCCAAGGTTTATCGAACTCAGGGAGGAAGAGGTCAAAGATATCCCTCTCATGCAACCCTGCAACCACAAAGCAAGAAGTCTCTTGTGTCCCCAACACACCTAATAGGTGCACTAGTTCGGCGAAGAGATAGTGAAATACAGGTGGTATGAATGAATATGAGCAGTAGTAATGGCGCTAGAAAATAGCTTGCTGGCGTGTAGTTGATGGTGGTAATATGGTAGCAGTAGTAACGCAATAAAACAGTAAACAAGCACCGATAGCAATATTTAGGAACAAGGCCTAGGGATTAGACTTTCACGAGTGGACACTCTCAACTTTGATCACATAACAGAATAGATAGATGCATACTCTACACTCTTTTGTTGGATGATGAACACATTGCGTAGGATTACACGAACCCTCAATGCCGGAGTTAACAAGCTCCACAATTCAATGTTCATATTTAAATAACCTTAGAGTGCATGAAAGATCAACACGACTAAACCAAGTACTAACACAGCATGCACTACTCGTCACCTTCACACTATGTAGGAGGAATAGATCACATCAATACTATCATAGCAATAGTTAACTTCACAATCTACAAGAGATCATGATCATAGCATACGCCAAGTACTAACACGAATGCACACACTGTCACCATTACACCGTGCAGGAGGAATAAAACTACTTTAATAACATCACTAGAGTAGCACATAGATAAATTGTGATACAAAACACATTGCAATCATAAAGAGATATAAATAAGCACTTCACTACGCCATTCATAACAGTGAATAAGTATTCTATGAAATATAGCCTAAGAGACCCACACGGTGCACACACTTTGTCACCTTTACACACGTGGGACAAGGAGTCTCCGGAGATCACATAAGTAAAATTCACTTGACTAGCATAACGACATCTAGATTACAAGCATCATCATATGAATCTCAATCATGTAAGGCAGCTCATGAGATTATTGTATTGAAGTACATAGGAGAGAGATGAACCACATAGCTACCGGTACAGCCCCGAGCCTCGATGGAGAACTACTCCCTCCTCATGGGAGACATCAGCGTTGATGGAGATGGCGGTGGTGTCGATGGAGGAGCCTTCCGGGGGCACTTCCCCGTCCCGGCGGCGTGCCGGAACGAGGACTCCTGTCCCCGGATCTTGGCTTCGCGATGGCGGCGGCTCTGGAAGGTTTCTCGTACCGTGGCTTTTTCGTCCCGTGGTTTTAGGTCGAGGGGCTTCTTATAGGCGAAGAGGCGGCATCAGAGGGTCGAAGAGGCGGCGACACCATAGGGTGGCGCGGGCCACCCCCAGGCCGCGCCGGCCTATGGTCCCGTGGGCCTGTGCCCCCTCTCGGCGGTTCTCGGGTGTTCCGGATGCTTCCGGGCAAAATAGGATGCTTGGGTCTTGATTTCATCCGATTCCGAGAATATTTCCTTACTAGGATTTCGGAACCAAAAACAGCGGACAACGAGAGCCGGCCCTTCGGCATCTCGTCAATAGGTTAGTTCCGGAAAACGCATAAATATGTCATATAATGTGCATAAAACATGTAGATATCATCAATAATGTGGCATGGAACATAAGAAATTATCGATACGTCGGAGACGTATCAGCATCCCCAAGCTTAGTTTACGCTCGTCCCGAGCGAGGTAAAACGATAACAAAGATAATTTCTGAAGTGACATGCCATCATAACCTTGATCATACTATTTGTAGACATATGTATTGAATGCAGCGATCAAAACAATGGTAATGACATGAGTAAACAAGTGAATCATAAAGCAATGACTTTTCATGAATAGCACTTTCAAGACAGGCATCAATAAGTCTTGCATAAGAGTTAACTCAAAAAGCAATAATTTAAAGTAGAGGTATTGAAGCAACACAATGGAAGATTAAGTTTCAGCGGTTGCTTTCAACTTGTAACATGTATATCTCATGGATAATTGTCAATGCAAAGCAATATAACAAGTACAATAAGCAAGTATGTAAGAATCAATGCACAGTTCACACAAGTGTTTGCTTCTTGAGGTGGAGAGAAATAGGTGAACTGACTCAACATAAAAGTAAAAGAATGGTCATTCACAGAGGGAAGCATTGATTGCTATATTTGTGCTAGAGCTTTGGTTTTGAAAACATAAAGAGAGCATAAAAGTAAAATTTTGAGAGGTGTTTGTTGTTGTCAATGAATGGTAGTGGGCACTCTAATTACCTTATCAACCAGACTTTCAAGAGCGGCTCCCATGAAGGACGTTATCTCTACCAGCAAGGTAGATCATCCCTCTTCTCTTTTGTTTACACATGTACTTTAGTTTCATTATTTATGGATGACACTCCTCCCAACCTTTTGCTTACGCAAGCCATGGCTAACCGAATCCTCGGGTGCCTTCCAACAATCACATACCATGAAGGAGTGTCTATTTGCAAAATTAAGTTGCTTACTGATGAATCGAGCAAAACATGTGAAGAGAATTATTAATGCAAGTTAATTAATCGGAGCTGGGAACCCCATTGCCGACTCTTTTTGCAAAATTATTGGATAAGCGGATGAAGCCACTAGTCCATTGTGAAAGTCACGTCAGAAGTAAATGACAAGATCGAAAGATAAAACACCACATACTTCCTCATGAGCTATAAAACATTGACACAAATCAGAGGTGATAAATTTTGAATTATTTAAAGGTAGCACTCACGCAATTTACTTTGGAATGGCGGAGAAATACCATGTAGTAGGTAGGTATGGTGGACACAAATGGCATAGTGGTTGGCTCAAGGATTTTGGATGCATGAGAAGTATTCCCTCTCGATACAAGGTTTAGGCTAGCAAGGTTATTTGAAACAAACACACGGATGAACCGGTGCAGCAAAACTCACATAAAAGACATATTGTAAACATTATAAGACTCTACACCGTCTTCCTTGTTGTTCAAACTCAATACTAGAAATTATCTAGACCTTAGAGAGACCAATTATGCAAACCAAATTTTAGCAAGCTCTATGTATTTCTTCATTAATAGGTGCAAAGTATATGATGCAAGAGCTTAAACATGAGCACAACAATTGCCAAGTATCAAATTATTCAAGACATTCTACCAATTACTACATGTAACATTTTCCGTTTCCAACCATATAAAAATGAACGAAGCAGTTTTAACCTTCGCCATGAACACTAAAAGATAAAGCAAAGAACACATGTGTTCATATGAACCAGCGGAGCGTGTCTCTCTCCCACACAAGCATGAATTTATTCAGAGAATGAAAATAACAAAACAAAAACAAAAATAAAAGCACACAGACGCTCCAAGTAAAGTACATAAGATGTGACCGAATAAAAATATAGTTTCAAGAGAAGGAACCTGATAATTTGTCGATGAAGAAGGGGATGCCTTGGGCATCCCCAAGCTTAGATGCTTGAGTCTTCTTGAAATATGCAGGGATGAACCACCGGGGCATCCCCAAGCTTAGACTTTTCACTCTTCTTGATCATAGTATATCATCCTCCTCTCTTGATCCTTGAAAACTTCCTCCACACCAAACTCGAAACAACTCATTAGAGGGTTAGTGGACAATAAAAATTAACATGTTCAGAGGTGACACAATCATTCTTAACACTTCTGGACATTGCATAAAGCTACTGGACATTAATGGATCAAAGATATTCATCCAACATAGCAAAAGAGGCAATGCGAAATAAAAGGCAGAATCTGTCAAAACAGAACAGTCCGTAAAGATGGATTTTATTGAGGCACCAGACTTGCTCAAATGAAAATGCCCAAATTTAATGAAATTTGCGTACATATCTGAGGATCACTCACGTAAATTGGCTTAATTTTCTGAGTTACCTACAGAGAATTAGACCCAGATTCATGACAGCAAAGAAATCTGTTTCTGCGCAGTAATCCAAATCTAGTATTCACTTTACTATTAAAGACTTTACTTGGCACAACAATGCAACAAAATTAAGATAAGGAGAGGTTGCTACAGTAGTAACAACTTCCAAGACACAAATATAAAACAAAGTACTGTAGAAAAATAACACATGGGTTATCTCCCAAGAAGTTCTTTCTTTATAGCCGTTAAGATGGGCTCAACAGTTTTAATGATGCACTCGCAAGAAATAGTATTTGAAGCAAAAGAGAGCATCAAGAGAAAATTCAAAACACATTTAAGTCTAACATGCTTCCTATGCAGAGGAGTCTTGTAAATAAACAAGTTCATGAAGAGCAAAGTAACAAGCATAGGAAGATAAAACAAGTGTAGCTTCAAAAATTTCAGCACATAGAGAGGCATTTTAGTAACATGAAAATTTCTACAACCATATTTTCCTCTCTCATAATAACTTTCAGTAGCATCATGAGCAAACTCAACAATATAACTATCACATAAAGCATTCTTATCATGAGTCTCATGCATAAAATTATTACTCTCCACATAGGCATAGTCAATTTTACTAGTTGCAGTGGGAGCAAATTCAACAAAGTAGCTATCATTATTATTCTCATCAAGTGTAGGAGGCATAGTATAATCACAACAAAATTTACCCTCCATAGTAGGTGGCACCAAAAGACCACTATCATTATAATCATCATAAATAGGAGGCAAAGTATCATCAAAGAAAATTTTCTCCTCAATGCTTGGGGGACTAAAAAGATCATGAAAACCAGCTTCCCCAAGCTTAGAACTTTCTATATCATTATCAACAATGGTGTTCAAAGCGTTCATACTAATATGTTCCATAGGTTTTTTAATTTTCGCATCAAACCATCCATGTCTTAAATCAGGAAAAAGAATAAGAAGCTCATTGTTGTCCATTATGCCTAACTAGTGTAAACAAGAAACAAAAAGATGAAATTGCAGGATCTAAAGGAAATAGCTTCGAGTACTTACAATGGCGAAAATAGCTTAGTAGCCGAGATCCGGAGTGTGACTACCTTTTACCTTTCCTCCCCGGCAACGGCGCCAGAAAATAGCTTGATGTCTACGGGAGCTTCTATTCTTGTAGACGGTGTTGGGCCTCCAAGAGCGAGAGGTTTGTAGAACAGCAGCAAGTTTCCCTTAAGTGGATCACCCAAGGTTTATCGAACTCGGGGAGGAAGAGGTCAAAGATATCCCTCTCATGCAACCTCGCAACCACAAAGCAAGAAGTCTCTTGTGTCCCCAACACACCTAATAGGTGCACTAGTTCGGCGAAGAGATAGTGAAATACGGGTGGTATGAATGAATATGAGCAGTAGTAACGGTGCCGGAAAATAGCTTGTCTGGCGTGTAGTTGATGGTGGTAATATGGTAGCGAGTAATGCTAACGATAAAACGAGTAAACAAGCACCGATAGCAATATTTAGGAACAAAGCCTAGGGATTAGACTTTCACTAGTGGACACTCTCAACTTTGATCACATAACAGAATAGATAGATGCATACTCTACACTCTTTTGTTGGATGATGAACACATTGCGTAGGATTACACGAACCCTCAATGCCGGAGTTAACAAGCTCCACAATTCAATGTTCATATTTAAATAACCTTAGAGTGCATGAAAGATCAACACGACTAAACCAAGTACTAACACGGCATGCACTGCTCGTCACCTTCACACTATGTAGGAGGAATAGATCACATCAATACTATCATAGCAATAGTTAACTTCACAATCTACAAGAGATCATGATCATAGCATACGCCAAGTACTAACACGAATGCACACACTCGTCACCATTACACCGTGCGGGAGGAATAAAACTACTTTAATAACATCACTAGAGTAGCACATAGATAAATTATGATACAAAACACATTGCAATCATAAAGAGATATAAATAAGCACTTCACTACGCCATTCATAACAGTGAATAAGTATTCTGTGAAATATAGCCTGAGAGACCCACACGGTGCACACAATGTCACCTTTACACACGTGGGACAAGGAGTCTCCAGAGATCACATAAGTAAAATTCACTTGACTAGCATAACGAAATCTATATTACAAGCATCATCATATGAATCTCAATCATGTAAGGCAGCTCATGAGATTATTGTATTGAAGTACATAGGAGAGAGATGAACCACATAGCTACCGGTACAGCCCCGAGCCTCGATGGAGAACTACTCCCTCCTCATGGGAGACGAGCAGCGTTGATGGAGATGGCGGTGGTGTCGATGGAGGAGCCTTCCGGGGGCACTTCCCCGTCCCGGCAGCGTGCCGGAACAGAGACTCCTGTCCCCAGATCTTGGCTTCGCGATGGCGGCGGCTCTGGAAGGTTTCTCGTACCGTGGCTTTTTCGTCCCGTGGTTTTAGGTCGAGGGGCTTCTTATAGGCGAAGAGGCGGCGTCAGAGGGTCGAAGAGGCGGCGACACCATAGGGTGGCGCGGGCCACCCCCAGGCCGCGCCGGCCTATGGTCGCGTGGGCCTGTGCCCCCTCTCTGGCGGTTCTCGGGTGTTCCGGATGCTTCCGGGCAAAATAGGATGCTTGGGTCTTGATTTCGTCCGATTCCGAGAATATTTTCTTACTAGGATTTCGGAACCAAAAACAGCGAGAAAACGAGAAGCGGCCCTTCGGCATCTCGTCAATAGGTTAGTTCCGGAAAACGCATAAATATGTCATATAATGTGCACAAAACATGTAGATATCATCAATAATGTGGCATGGAACATAAGAAATTATCGATACGTCGGAGACGTATCAAGTTACCACTAGTGTAGATAGCTGGGAACCCCGGTCCATTCTCATCATTATATACTCGTTCTACATGTCATTGGAAGTAGTATCAACTATTTTCTGGTGCCATTGCTCTCATATTACTATTACTGCTGCTGTGTTACTGTTACTACTGCTCTCATATCACTGCTACTTTCACATCACCCCAGTTACTACTTGCTTTTCGAGTGCGGCTGAATTGACGACTCAGTTGTTAAGGCTTATAAGTATTCTTTACCTCCCCTTGTCTCGAATCAATAAATTTGGGTTTTACTTCCCTCGAAGACTGCCGTGATCCCCTATACTTGTGGGTTATCAGTCCTCAACCTCCAAGAGCAAGATCGGAGAGGGAAACTTGTACAATGGCTCAAATCTAAAAGTGTATGGTTGAGAGAGGGGGGATTAAGAGATCTTCGAGATGCAAATAATAGCAATGGATTTCTTGAGACCTTTTGTATGGGATATGGATCCAATATAAGGCAAAAGTTAAAATAGAAGGATTGGCTGGTATGACCAGCTGTGGGCCCGTTCATACCGGCCCAAGATTTGAGCGAGCGAGAGAAATCAGTCGAGCGAGCCAGAAGCCAGAAACGAGGACGAGCGGAACGCATGGAAGGATGGAGGAACGGTTCCTCGCGCCAGCGTCATGGGTGCAGACGCCAGCAGGGCGTGTTGCGACGCGTGGAATCGAGGTGTGGTGCGCGGGGCAAGGCGGCAGCAGCATGCGCGCATGGCGAGCGGCAGCGGGCGGCACTGAAAGAAGTAGATCGTGTGTGTGGGTCAAAGATCGAAGCGAATGCGAGCGAGGCGTGTCGAGGCCTGGGCGGTGCGAGCGCAGCGCACGCGTTGATCAAGGTGAGCGATCGGGGGAAGTGCGTAGGGGCGAGCGTCCTGTAGCGGCCATGTTCGGTGGGCCGGCCGGGGAGCTGTATCGGTGGGCCGACCAGTATGACCAGCCTGGTGCCTGGTCATACCGAGCCAACTCCCTGTTCCGCTCGTGAGGAGGCCGACCGGTTTGACCGGCCTGAAGCCCGGTTGAACCGGCCAAAAAAGCCGTTTCTCATCTTTTTTGTTTTGCTGAAACTTTTTCTTCTCTCTTTCTCGCTCCTCTCTTTTCTTTTAGCGAAGATCGAGCACACTTTAGAAGCAAAAAAATTGAAGGGAAGATAAAGAGCAGAATAATGTGGATTGCAAGATGGAGCCAAGAGGTGAAATATTTTTGTGGCAAACAAGAAGTGGTAGAAAGAAAATGGAAAACGCCGAGCAAAAAATCGAGCCACATTTAGAGATGCGGAATAGAGAAAATCAAAGGCGGCATAAGGTGGCGAATACAATTTGAATGAAAGATGCCAAATGAATGGGATGAAAGAGAAAGGTGATTTGAACCAAATAACCAAATAACGACTCCGACCCCCTCTTAATAGTGCGGGGTCCTATACTCAAGAAAAACCGAAAAGAGAAGAGTACCTTGTCCCCCTTTTTCGAGCTCCATCTTCGAGCTCTCTTTCGAAATCCGTCTCGAGCTCTTCCTCTCCCTTTTTACGACGTGACCCAACACTATAAGAGGGCGAGAGAACTAGCCGCATACTGCTTGACCTTGATAACAATGCTCATACTTTATTCAAGCCGGAGCACCTCGGTTGATTGCATGCTCTAGATCTTGGTCACCAATAGCTCAATTTATGAGGCTTGGAGGACTGTGACACCGACTTCGAGCCAAACCTTCTCTCTTGACATCAACTATCTTGAATCCAACAAATGGACTTCAAGCAAAACCTATAGATTATTCCTTCAAACAAAAACTCAATGGAAATATTAGTCCATAGGAATTATCATCAATTATGACAAACATACATAGGGGCAAAGTACCCTTACACTCGGCCTCCGCTTCTTGTTTCGCGTCAGCCATGAGATGCACGTAGAGTTTCGTGAACTCCTCCATATGTCGCCCTCGTCGAGCTTGGGCTCAATCGAAAGTGCAGGTTTGGTCGGTAGTGGAGGTGGAGGCGGAGGTGTTGGCCTGCCGCGGTCAGCATGCAATAGGTCGTGGTGTGGCGAGATGACATTTGCATGGAGGTGGAGGGGAATGTCTTATCCTACGTTGGCGAATGTGGTGGCAATAGGTAAGGAGGACGATTTTTTGTAGGGGGGGCGACACGGGAAACAGAGGCATGAAGCAATGGACAAAGTCATGAAGCGGTGGACAAAGGCATGGGAAGTGATGGAGAAATAGTGTGAAGGAGGGGTGTGCAGCTGCGTGGGGAAGTAACATCGGCGATGCATTGAGATGGTGTAGTGTCAACGGGATGTATAGCCTGCCTCCACTTCGAAAACCATCGCCGCCGTTATAGAAAAGCTTACCGCCTGTGGTTTGTGCCGATGAGAGGGCTCCGGATGATAGGGCTGGCCCACCACTCGCCATGTTTCCCCCGTGTTGCATCCGGCGTGCTCGCAAGGATCCATGTGGAGCAAGAACGACCTCGGGGCGCTGTACACTCTATTAGGTCCCACAAGACGAAAAAGTCATTGCGGCATGCGACTGGGCACGGTATTTTGTCCCCCGCGCCTCGAAGGCCTTTATATGATGGTTTGGGGGTGACTAGAGATGCACTTACATGCTATGTGCTCTTGTGGAGAAATAACCACCAAAAAGGTGGTGTAAGAATAACCAACTGTAGGGATACATGTAGGCTACACTAGCGCAAATTAAAATTTTCTACCGTGTAAACCATGATTGTTGTACTCATAGATCACGAGATTACCACTTGTAGTCGTACACGTCCAACTGTAGTTGCGGAACTCAGTGAAGCACATCGGGACAGTGTAGTCGTACTACGTCCTCCTCCTTGTCCCACGAACAGCTCCCTCTTGTGCGGCTCGTCCAAGTGCTACATATGAAACACCTCCAAGGTATATACACGTACTAATTGGAAGTGTCGCACGCTGGACTGCCAGGTTCGCCCGTGCAACTGAGGCCTGAGAGGAGTGGCGGCTGGGTGGAGTGGTTCAACCCTAATCAGCTCGCCACACCCTCTCTTTATAGGCGTCCCTGTTGGGCTCAACACTTGAGGTCCATTAGTACCCTAAGCCCAGTCTAATATGGATCCAATTCGAATTAGTCTTCCAGTGTGACCCTATAGGTTCACGTGCAAATAGACATGACACACGTAATTCTACTCGAACAATAGTTGGTAGAGTCCTCTAGCAAGACGTGCCAGCTCCTAAACGCGCGTAAAGATCATATCGAGCGAACCATCACAATATTTTGTACATGTCTTTCCCTTTGCCTCACAATATTGATCAGCTGCAGGCTAACCACTCTTTCTCGATCATGTGATTCAGAATTCCTTACAAGGTTAACTCTTAACCTTAGGTAGCACGGCCGTGCATTTCTGGATTCGATCACTCGAGGGGCCTAGAGATATCTCTCTCATGAAGAGATGGGAAAATCCCATCTTGATTGACCATGCCCCGCATCATGCTTCATGAAAAACCCAAAATCTACCTTTATAACTACCATGTAATGGTGTAGCGTTTGATAGCCCCTAAGTAGGTCGATTCATATCTCAAGTACATGCAAAAAATCTCACGTCTAAGGACAAAGCGTACACGATGTGTAGAGAGAGAACTGCAAATGGTTTAGATCATTGGATGATGAACACCGTCTTGATTGGGAACTTTTGAAGAAGGCTTTCTATGTCAAATATTATAGTCCTAATAAGTCTTATGATGATGGTTGTCATATTTTTAACTTTTGGGCTCATATTGGAGAACATATCACTCAAGTTTGTGGGAGGCTAGCGGGGCTCCTTTTGTAAGAATCATTGTCATGATATGGTCTTTCTAAGAATATCATATTGATTAATTTCTATGTGAGATTACCTTAGTATCAAAATGAATTTCTGGATAATTCCTCGGGAGGGACTTTTACTAATAAGCGTGCACATGAAGCATGGGACTTATTGTATACTATTTTTGAGAATATTGATAATTGGGATCTTAAGAAAGGTAACTAACCTCGCTTAGAATATAAATATTCATGTGTAGAGAATTTCTCTTCTTCTTCTTCCATATTGTTTGAATAATTAAGTAATATATTTGGCCTTGATCCTCATGTTTTAGTAGAAGTTACTAAATATTTTGCTAATGATATTGTTGTCTGCAAGAAAGGATTTGATGTCTATGTTGAGTCTATTAAACATCTTGTTATTGTACCCAACGTTATTAAACAAGTTAATCAATAATCATCTACTAAAATCTAAGAGTATGTTGAAGCTCCTCCATATCCAAGTAGAGTAAAGAAAAATTTACTTACCACTATATATTGCAAAGAAGAGTTCTAGAAGATGATGTGAGCCATATGAACAAATTGAGGTGCAACATCAAATTTCGGCCATCAAGTAATTAAATGAATAAGACCCTTATGTTGTTTATTTATGTGAATATTCCACCAAAGTAATTTGAGGTAATAACACAAAAGTGGGTGAACCTATTATATCATGTGCTATTGGGACTTCATGTTATCAGTGTCTTAGTGATATTGGAGCAAGTATAAGTGTGATACCATATTCTCTATATCTTGAAATTAAGGATGATATTGATCTCGTGCATATTGAAGAGATGGGTATGGCTATCCAACTTGCTAATAAAGAATATATTTTTTCCTCTTGGTATGTCTAGAGATGTTGAAGTACTAATAGGAAAGATTAAATACCCTGCATATTTTATAGTACTTTCTTGTTCTCAAGATGCATTTTATCCCATCATATTTGGTAGACCTTTATTACATACTGTAGGTGCTGAAATTAGTTTACCTAAAGAGACAGTGTTCATTAAATACACTGGTGAAAAACTAGAGTTTAACTTTTCTAAGTTTAGTGATAAGCATTTAGAAAAAGAAAATTTTGCTAAAGATAAAGTGGGGACTCTTTCTTATGTGGTTGTTGCTTCATCGGACGCGATGGAGCGATATGTACTTAATCAAGATGAACCTTTTACAGATAGGGAAAAGGAAACTTTAGAACAGATATTATCTCAACAACCACCTCAATTACAGTTACGCATTCCACCTGATGATTTAGGAGTGTTACCTCCACCTAAGGAAGATCCTAGTTTTTAACTTAAACTATTCTGTGAAGATATGAAATATGCATACCTTGATGAAAAGAATATATATCATGATATTATTAGTGCTAACCTTTCAGCTAAAGAAGAATTAATCAAAGTTACTTGATGTGTTGAGATCTTATAGACCAGCCATTGTTACTCACTTGATGACTTGAAAGGTATAAGCCCAACTTTATGGATGCATAGAACTAATGTGGAGGAAGATGAATATCCTGTTGTGGACTACCAACACTTTCTTCATCCAAAAATCAAAGAATTGGTAAGAAAATAGATAATCAAAGTCATTGAAGCATGCATTATTTTCCCATATCTGATAGTAAATTTGTTAGTCATGTTCATTGTGTACCTAACAAAGATGGGATAACTCTTGCCCCTAATGATGAAAATGAACTTGTAGCTCAACATACTGTTACTGGTTGTAGAATGTGCATTGATTTTAGAAAACTAAATAAAGCTACTCGTAAAGATCATTATCCATTGCCATTCATTGATCAAATGCTGGAGAGATTATCAAAACATTCACACTTTCGCTATCAAGATGGTTATTCTGGTTTCTCTCAAATTCCTATGCATAAAGATGATCAGGAAAATAAAACTTTCACTTGTCCCTTTGGTACCTTTGCTTATAGGATAATGCCCGTTGGTTTATATAATGCTCCTGCCACCTTTCAAGGATGCATGAATGATATATTTGCTGATTATATTGAGAAAATTATGGAAGTTTTCATGGATGACTTTTCTGTATATGGTGGTTCCTTTGATAAATGCTTGGTAAATCTTAACAAAGTTTTGGAGAGATGTGAGGACCAACACTTAGTACTTAATTGGGAGAAGTGCCATTTCATGCCTCCCGAAGGTGTTGTACATGGACAGCGTGTTTCAAGAAGAGGCATTGAAGTGGACCCGGCCAAGAGCCATAGAAATGCTACCATATCCCAATGACATCAAATGTATAAGAAGCTTCATTCTTCATGTTGGGTTTTATACAAGGTTTATCAAAGATTTCTCTAAAATATCAAAACCTCTAACTAACCTATTGCAAAAGGATGACCATTCTCTTTTAGTGATGAATGTGTAGAGTCATTTAATATTTTAAAGAATGATTTAATAAGTTATCCTATAATTTAACCTCCTGATTGGAATCTACCTTTTGCAATTATGTGTGATGCTAGTGACTATGATGATGGTGATGTTTTAGGCCAACGAGATGATAAGAAACTTAATGTCATTTACTATGCTAGTAAGACACTTGATGGTGCCCAAAGAAACTATGCTCCTACTGAAAAAGAATTATTAGTAGTGATATTTGCATGTGATAAGTTTAGACCATACATAGTTGATTCTAAAGTCATAGTGCACTCTGATCATTCTTCTGTTAGATATCTGCTGAACAAGAACGATGCTAAGCAGAGATTAAGATGGGTTCTATTAATTCAAGAATTTGATTTTCATATTGTTGATAGGAAGGGTTAAGATAATCCGGTAGATGATCATTTATCTATAATGGAAAACATACCACTATATCATATTCCTATTAATGATATCTTTGCTAATGAACAACTTCCAAACATTAATGTGTCTAGTGCTAGAGTTGCATCCCCTTGGTTTGCTGATTATGCAAACTTTACTGTTGAAAAAGTTATGCCACCACATTTTAACTCACAACAAAGAAATAAATTATTCTATGATCTTAGACATTACTTTTGGGATGATCCATTAATTTATAAGAAAAGTGTGAATTGTATTTTTAGACGTCATGTGCCTGAATTTGAGCAACATGGTATCATAAGCGATTGTCATGACAGTCCTGTTGGAGATATGCCCAAGAGGCAATAATAAATGGTTATTATATATCTTTGTGTTTATGATAATGTTCACATACCATGCTATAAATTGTATTAACCGAAACATTGATACATGTGTGTTATGTAAACAACAAGGAGTCCCTAGTAAGCCTCTTGTATAACTAGCTTGTTGATTAATAGATGGTCATGGTTTCGTGATCATGAAAAGTGGATGTTATTAATAACAAGGTTATGTCATTAATGAATGATGTAATGGGCACACCCAATTAAGCGTAGCATAAGATCACGTCATTAAGTTATTTGCTATAAGCTTTTCGATACATAGTTACCTAGTCCTTTCGACCATGAGATCATGTAAATCACTTATACCGAAAAGGTACTTTGATTACATCAAACGCCACTGCGTAAATGGGTGGTTATAAAGGTGGGATTAAGTATCCGGAAAGTATGAGTTGTGGCATATGGATCAACAGTGGGATTTGTCCATCCCGATGACGGATAGATATACTCTAGGCCCTCTCGGTGGAATGTCGTCTAAATAGCTTGCAAGCATATGAATGGTTCATAAGAGACCACATACCACGGTACAAGTAAATAGTACTTGTCAGGAGACGAGGTTGAACAAGGTATAGAGATACCGATGATCAAACCTCGGACAAGTAAAATATCGCGTGACAAAAGGAATTTGTATCATATGTGAATGGTTCATTCGATCACTAAGTCATCGTTGAATATGTGGGAGCCATTATGGATCTCCAGATCCCGCTATTGGTTATTTGTCGGAGAGAGGTCTCAACCATGTCTACATATGTCGTCGTGGTGAACAGACAGATGCCATAGGATGGCTTAAGTTGGGGCCGAATGGACGCAAGAGGATTCGGGGGAGGGTTTGTGATTAGATGGGATGAACTTCCGGATGGTTTCCTCAAGAACTTAGCCAAGGCTAGAGGTTGAAGAAGAAAGACATAAGGAAGAACT
>NW_025900059.1:0-64081 GCF_022539505.1 Lolium rigidum
CTATGTATCGAAAGCTTATAGCAAATAACTTAATGACGAGATCTTATGCTACGCTTAATTGGGTGTGTCCATTACATCATTCATATAATGATATAACCTTGTTATTAATAACATCGAATGTTCATGATTATGAAACTAATCATCCATTAATCAACAAGCTAGTTTAAGAGGCATACTAGGGACTTCTTGTTGTCTACATATCACACATGTACTAATGTTTCGGTTAATACAATTATAGCATGATATATAAACATTTATCATAAACATAAAGATATAAATAATAACCACTTTATTATTGCCTCTAGGGCATATCTCCTTCAGTTCTTCGCTCGAGCCCCGCCGCCCGGCGAACTCGCGCCGCTTCTTCGCCGGACCTCACCGCACGGAGATTCTTCGCTGTGTTCCTCTCGCGACCGCTGCATTCACGGTTCTTCAAGCTCTTCTCCGCTCCACCGTCGACGGAAGTCCTCGGCGACCGTAGCCCCGCTACTTCACCGGCGAACTTCTTCTGCACTGACTGCACCGCCTCAGGTTAGGTCTAGTCTGAGTTTGCTTCCCTTTTGCTTGTTTTCTGGATCTTGGGTCGATAGTGTATTTATTTCCCCTTTTCTTTTGATTTTTCTCTTACTCGTAGATCTTCGCGCGGGGGCAAACTGTGGGATTCCTATTTTTCTGCACATAACCTTATGTCTAGCGAGGAGTCTTCCTCTGCCTCCTCCTCTGCTTCTTCTTCCGGTAACCGGCATAGCCAATCCTCCGATAGATCTGCCGCTGATCCTGTTCCGATGGATACCGACTCTGGTAGCCACCAAGAATCCGGTAGCTCCAGCCAAGCTTCCGGTGTAGATCCTTCCGGTGTGACACGTGGAGCCTGGATGGGCTCCAATGTTACCCAATATGAGATTGACTGGCTATACCGGTCCCATAGGATTCCGGAGGGAGTAACCTGCCGGCTTCCTGGCGACGAGATTGAACCGGTGCTTGAGCCCGGTGAACATGTTGTTTTCCTCGCTCACTTTGAGCGCGGCTTCGGCCTTCCTGCTTCCGAGTTTTTCCGGAAGTTCTTAGATTTTTACGAACTTCAACCTCACCATCTTCCCGGCAATGCCGTTTTTTTATCTTTCTTGCTTTGCCACCTTCATGGAGGCCTATATCGGCATTCGTCCCATTCGCGAGACGTTTGCCCGTTTCTTTGCTCTGCGGATCAATTCCGTTCAGGGCAAGGAAATTCCTAAACCCAAACCCCCCGTTCAATGCGGGTCTTGCATCATCGGCTCCCGCCAAGGGAGCCCTTTCTTCAAATTTACCGGTCTCGAGTCATGCCGGCTATGGCAAGGGACCTTCTTCTACGTGAAGAACAACGGCGCCGCAAATCTCATCGATATGCCTCCTTTCAACCCGGCGCCGCCCAGCAGAGCCAACTGGAGCTACAACCCAAAGTCGGATCATATCGAAACCAACCGGGTGGTACGCTTCATGGCGAACCTGATGAAGGAGACCAACATCTGCTCCGATGATATTATCCGCACCTTCATCTCGCGCCGGGTGCTTCCTCTCAAGCGCCGGCAGCATAGGATGAGCGAGATGTATGGTCCTGGTGATCCCACCAAGATTACTGGCCTTCCTCTCAGCAAAAAGGACGTCGTCCGCAAGGCTAAGCAGATCTGCCAAACTGCGATGCCGGATGATTGGGAATGGGGCCTCCTGCCTCTCAGTACTACTAACCCTCCGACCCAAGAAGTAAGAGATTACGCAACTCGGGTCGGCTTACCGGTAACTTTTTGCTGTTGTTAACCTTCTTTTTACTTGTTTCAGGCCAAGGACCGCTTCCCCACTATTCACGCAGAGCGACGTGGCCCCTGCGTGAAGCATGCCCTAGATTCTGTTGACCCAGGTCCTTACATCCGTTGGCAGGACCTGAAGATGGGCAAGACCAGAGCTTCGCGCCTCGGCCCGTCCGTGCCGGAACCAACCGGTTCCTCGGACGACTTGACCTTGATCGAGGTATTTTTCTTTTTCGATTTCCTATACTTTTTCATTATTGCTCCTTTGTAGATGTTCTCTTAGCTATCTTGAACTCGCAGATCCACGAGCACGCGCCTCCGCTGCAGGCCGAGGCCGGCTCTGAATTCGTGGAGAAGCTGATGGCCCAGGGCCAGAAGAACAAGGTTCCGGCGTCTGACGCCGATTCCAGCCAGGCTCCTCCCCCGAAGCGCTTCCGGACGGAGCCTTTGGGGCAGAAGGAAGTAGGTATGAGGCGCTACAAGCGCAAGCAGATGCCGACCTCCTCTGGGTAAGCTCCCGTTTTCTTGCTTGTTTCTTTTTACCAAGTTCTTTTTCCAGTTGCTTTTCTCCAACTCTTTTCTGTTTCTTTTACTCAGCCATGCGCTCAAGCTTGGCCCAAGGCCTGTGGGCTCTGAAGGTACCGCGAGGACCTCAACCCCTCCTCCTCACTCAAGCCCGACACCATCTGGTGCCGGCAACACCTCTGCCTCCCCTCTGGGGGGCACTTCAAGTTCGGGGCGCGCGGCCCCTACACCGCCAGAACACCGCGCGGAGGAGGACTTTGTCTCCCCTCCTGAAAACCAAGACCCCGGTGCCAGCAACATCGGCGCCGAAGAAGAAGCTGCCGGGCGGGCGGAACCTCTGGTTCCTCCCGTCCTTGAAAAGAAGAAGAAGACTTCCGCGTCGGAAACTTCCGTGCCGGAAAGTTCCAACTTGGGTGACGCGCCTAGCGCTCCCCCTTCTCCAAGAACTACTCCAACGCCACCGCCGGATGCTCCTCGCACCGAGCCAGCCGGCGCCACTCCAACTCCGCCGCCGCCCAAGACCTCCAAGCTCATCAAGGGAAAGGCGACGGCCTCCAGCGCCCCCTCCGGCGGTCCGCAGCCCTTGGTGCTGCACGTTTCCCGCGCCGCCAACACTGCCAGCGAGAAGGGGACCGGCCTGCTTGGTCGGATCACCGATTTTAAGCGCGAAGGCCGGGAGCTGGGGCACCTGCTGCCCTATGCGCAGAAGTGGAACGCCGCGGACATGTCCCCGGCGACCCGCAGTATGGGCAAGGACAGGCTGCCGTTGCCTGACCCTGTTGGAGACCGGTCCTCCGAAGAGCACTTCATGCGACTGCGCCGGGCCGTCAAAGAGCTGGACAGCGCGTGGTACGACGCCACGAACAACCTGATGGTAAGTTCCACCAACTTTTTTCAACTTTACCGGTTCCCCTGCTTCCGGATTTTTTCTATCTTTTCTTTAATTTCATGCCGGTTTCTCTCTTTTTTACTGAATCTTGTCTATCTTCCCAGTCCCCGAGTTTTGTGTTGAGAGCGTAGCTCTTAGCACGAAACTTAACTTAAAAACACGCGAAACCGGCATAGCCAGTCCCCGAGCTTCGGGTTAAGATCTTTGTTCTTAGCGCGAAACTTAGCTTAGAAACGCGCGAAACCGGCATAGCCAGTCCCCGAGTTTCGGGTTAAGAACCTTGTTCTTAGCGCGAAACTTACCTTAGAAACGCGCGAAACCGGCATAGCTAGTCCCCGAGTTTCGGGTTAAGAACCTTGTTCTTAGCGCGAAACCTAGCTTAGAAACGCGCGAAACCGGCATAGCCAGTCCCCGAGTTTCGGGTTAAGAACCTTGTTCTTAGCGCTAAACTTTAACTAATATCTTTTTCTTGAACAGCTCACAGCTGACGCTCGGAAGGTCCTCTTTGAGGAGCTTCTATGGGAGCACCGGGATCTTGCTGAGGCACATGACAAGTGCCAAGGTAAACTTTTTGTACCTCCGGCATCTTCTTACCGGAAAGCTTTCTTTCTCTTAACACTCATGATTTTTTGTTTAACAGTTATCCCGGAAGCTTCTATTGAGGCCCTCAAGGCGCAGCTTGCCGCCGCCCAAGGTACAGCTTCCTGTTTTCCGGTTGGCTTGCTCCTTCTTCATTTTACTGGTGCAACTTTTACTAAGATTTTCTTTCCGGGTTCCAGAGGAAAAGGACCAGCTTATCCGGCAGCACCAGGAGGGGCTAAGCGCCCAGAGGACCAGCTACTAGGAGCTCAAGGGTCAGCTCATCCAGCTTGGTCTTGACCACGCCAAGGCGCTGAAGGCCGCCGAAGCCGATGCGGCGGCCAAGCTGCACGAGGCGCTGGAGGACGCCGGCAATGCCAATGTGGTGTTGCAGGCCGAGCTCGAGGAGGCCGCCAAGGCGCGGAAAGCTGTTGAGGACAAGGCCGCGCGGCTGGAGGTGGAGCGGAAAGAGTATGACCGGCTGGTCATGCAAACTGATGCACATGCCTTCCGTAAGTTTCTTGCTTTTCCCTTTTCCGGTTTCTGCTTATAAGCTTGTTTCTTCCGGTTGCATTTTCTTAGCTTCTTTCCTTCTTTGGGTAGGTCTCTTCCCGGACTCCCAGGTGTTTGCCATGAAGAGGGTTGAAGAGCATCGCGTTGGCCAGGCCCATGCGAATCTTGGTGCGCCATGGGACCCCTATGACCATCTGGTTGCGCTGAATGCGCGGGTCTCCCATATGCGCGCCATTGATCGGAACCTTTCTGATATTCCTGATGTAGCTACCCAGCTTTTCAGGACTCTCTGGCCTGGAGAAGTGGTGCCAGACACCTTCTCCCTCATCAGCGACCGCCTCAAGGGTGCCGGCAGGAGGATCCGGGAGTGGCAGTGCTCTGCTGCCCGTGCCGGGGCAGACTCTGCGCTCCGCGTCGCCTGCTCCTGGTACCCGGAGCTGGACCTGGACGCCCTCACCGGACTGCGTGAAGATGCCGAAACCGATCTGGACCCGGTCCTCACCGCTAAGCGGCAGGATCGTGCGTACCACATCGCGGAGTACGCCGACGTGCGCACCTTCATCCCTCCTCCTCCAGATGTCAAAGATTATCTCAGCGACGAGGAGGAAGGTGAAGGCGAGGAGGAGGCCGGAACTGACGACGAGCCTCTGGATGGTCCTGGCGCTGGCGACGCTCCCCCTGAAGCCCCTGTTGCTTGAATGCCTGATGTTACTTATTTGCCTGTGAGATGTTCGTTGGTCCTGTTCAACTAAAAACACTGCTTGTCAAATTCTACCCCGGTATGCCGGGGTTCGTGATGTAAAACTTTAAGTTCCCTTTTGGTTGTGGCACAACAGTTTCATGCTGGTATGTTATACCGGTATTTAATTATCTTATGCTTTCCTTAGCATATTTGCTTATCGTTTTGATTTTATCCTGTACTGCAAAGATTTCAAAAATTGTTTCCGCATCCAATTCGATGCACGCTTGGCTCTTTTACCTTGGCTCTGCCTGCCTTCTCTGGGCGTTCTTTGGCGTATGAGCACAAGGTTCTTTTACCAAACAAGCACTTTCTTGAACTTAGAAATAACTTCGAAATTTTGCAAAAAACCGGCTTAACCGGGGTTAGTTAAACTTTTCCGGATTGTTTGTTCCCACTCTCTCTTTTCGCAGTTCGCGTGCTTAATTGCTACCGGTTTATCTTGCTTGCCATGAAGCCGGTTTGCGGACAGCAGCAGAGTCGAAGACTCCGGTAGGTTTAGCACGCTACTAAACCGGAAAGAAAAAACGTTCACTAAGCAACCGGTGAACTGAAAAAATAAACATATTGCATGCGACTTTAGGGGTAGTCCCCGAGATTCATTCGAGGTTCCGACATTCTTTATTCATAGCATATAAGGTACAAAAAGGAACTTCTTACTCCACAACTTCAAGAGTAGAAAGGACGCAACAGAGCTACATTCCATGGACGCTTGCTCTCCTCTCCGGACCTGTCCGCCTTTCCTTTTTTCCACTCTTGTGCATCGATCAAGTAATAAGCATCATTGTGGAGAGACTTGCTCACCACGAAGGGACCTTCCCATGGGGGTGAAAGCTTATGCCGGCCCTCAGTGCGCTGCACCAGGCGTAGCACCAGATCTCCTTCCCGGAATACTCTCGGGTTAACCTTCCGGCTATGATAGCGTCTGAGATTTTGCTGGTAAATGGCTGTTCTTGCCAATGCCAGCTCTCTTGCTTCTTCTAGCAAGTCCACATCATTTTCTCTGGCCTCTTTGACCTCTTGCTCGGTATAGAGCTGTACCCTTGGTGAGTCATGGATGATGTCGGTTGGTATGACCGCTTCTGCTCCGTACACCATGAAGAATGGAGTGTATCCGGTGGACCGGTTTGGAGTTGTTCTTATACTCCATAGCACTGATGGTAGCTCATCGAGCCAACACCCCGGTGACTTTTCTACCGCTTCGATGAGTCTTGGCTTGATACCGGAAAGTACCAAAGCATTCGTTCTTTCCACTTGGCCATTGCCTTGTGGGTGTGCCACTGAGCACAAATCCAACCGGATGTTGTTATCCTCACAAAATCTTTTGAACTCAACTTGAGCAAAATTGGTTCCATTGTCTGTGATGATGCTATGCGGGTAGCCATATCGCAAAATGACATCTTTTAAGAACTTCACCGCTGTACGCCCATCACACTTTGCGATAGGTTTCACTTCTAGCCACTTGGTGAATTTATCCACCATGACCAAGATGTGAGTCATGCTGCTCCTTGCAGTTTTGAATGGGCCAACCATATCAAGGCACCAAACAGCAAACGGCCATGTTAGCGGTATTGTTTTTAAACTGGACGCTGGGGTATGATTTTGCTTGGCGTACCTCTGGCACCCATTACATTTTCTTACCAAATCCTCAGCGTTTTCCAAAGCAGTAGGCCAGTAGAACCCATGGCGGAATACTTTTGCTACCAGCGCCCTTGATGAAGCGTGGTGCCCACATTCTCCTTGGTGAATTTCCTCAAGCATTTCTTTTCCTTCTTCCGGTTCCACACACCTTTGAAGGACACCGGTTACACTTCTCTTGTACACCTCACCGTTGATGATGGTGTACGCTTTGGACCTCCTCTGGATCCTTCTGGATTCATTTTCGTCATCCGGCAAGGTGCCGTTGATCAGAAATTCCTTAATAGGTTTAGCCCATGATGGTGCCTCTCGAACCAGAAACACCGGTGCATCTATCTCCATGTTATCCACCAGCATTGTTTCTTCCGGTATGGCTGCGATAGTTCTCGAGCTTGTCGGAACAGTCCCCGGGTTTCCTTCATCGATATCCATGGGCACTACATGTGATTCCGGTACAAAAATTGATTCCGATTCCGGGCTTGGTTTGATCGATGGTACCCTTAAGTGTTCCAAGGCTATTCCGGGAGGAATTTCTTGCCTAGACGAGCCCAGCTTGGACAAAGCATCCGCGGCTTCATTTTCCGCTCGCGGCACATGGTGAAACTCACAGCCCTCAAAGAAGCCGGCAATCTTTTGCACATGAAACCGGTACGAAGCCATGTTAGCATCCTTTGCGTCCCAATCTCCGGAACATTGATGCACCACAAGATCTGAATCTCCATAGCAAATGATCCGGTGTGCACAGATTTCTTTTGCGACCTTTAACCCATGGATCAGAGCCTCGTACTCAGCGACATTGTTTGATGCCCTGAAGTGCACTTGCAGAACATACCGGAGATGATCTCCCTTAGGCGAGGTAAGCACCACCCCAGCACCTAGACCCTCTTTTAGTTTGGATCCATCGAAGTGCATCTTCCAGTATTCTATCTTTTGATCCGGCGGCTTGTATTGCATTTCCGCCCAATCCACCAGGAAATCAGCCAAAGCTTGTGACTTTATGGCGTCTCTTCTCTCGTACACCGGTACATATGGTGATATCTGGATTGCCCACTTTGCAATCCTACCGCTAGCATCTTTATTGCACATGATATCGGAAATGGGTGCTTCACTCACCACTTTCATGGGGTGCTCTTCAAAGTAGTGCTTGAGCTTGGTGGCGGCCATGTACACGCCATAAGTCATCTTTTGGAAGTGAGGGTTTTTGTTTTGAGAGGGAGAGCACCTCGCTCAGGTAGTATACCGGCCTCTGGACGGTTTTTCCTTCCTCTTCTCTTTCAACCACAACTACCACACTCACAACCCGGTTTGTCACTGCTATGTATAATAGCATAGGCTCTCTCTCTAAAGGTGAAGCCAATATAGGTGTCGTAGCCAACATCGTTTTTAGCTCTTTAAACGCTGCGTCTGCCTGAGGGGTCCAGACGAACGTATCAGATTTTTTCATGAGAGCATAGAGTGGCAGAGCTTTTTCTCCCAACCTGCTTATGAACCGGCTTAGCGATGCCAAGCTTCCGGTAAACTTTTGCACGTCTTTGAGATCGCGCGTTATTGTCATTCTTTCGATTGCCCGGATTTTTACCGGATTGACCTCAATGCCCTAGCTTGATACGAGAAAACCAAGCAGCTTGCCGGCAGGTACACCAAAGGTACATTTTGCCGGATTGAGTTTCATCCGGAATCTTCTCAAGTTATCAAATGTTTGCCGGAGGTCATCGATTAAGGTTTCTTTTACCTTGGTTTTTACCACGACATCGTCCACATAGACTTGCACGTTGTTTCCGATTTGATCAAACAAGCATTTTTGCATACAGCGCTGGTACGTTGCACCGGCGTTGCGCAAACCAAAGGGCATAGTGACATAGCAATAACCTCGTGCGGGGTGATAAACGCAGTTTTTATTTGATCTTCCTTTTTCAAGGGGATTTGGTGGAAACCGGAATAAGCATCCAGGAAAGACAACAGCTCACATCCTGCAGTGGAATCAATCACTTGATCGATCCGAGGTAAAGGGAAAGGGTCTTTCGGGCAAGCTTTGTTCAAGTTGGTGTAGTCAATGCACATGCGCCACACCTTTGGAGCTTTTGCTTCCATGTTCTCTTCTTTCTTCTTCTCGACCAGCACCGGATTGGCTAACCACTCAGTGTGCAGTACCTCCACGATGAAACCGGCAACTAGTAACTTTGTCACCTCTTCTCCAATGATCTTTCTCCTGTCTTCAGCAAACCGGCGCAGCGGCTGCCTTACCGGCTTTGCATCTTTCCGGACATTCAATGAGTGCTCAGCCAGCTCCCTCAGAACACCTACCAAGTCATCTGCGGACCAGGCAAAGATATTCCGATTCTCACGGAGGAAGCTGACGAGCGCGCTTTCCTATGCCTCATTCATGCCGGCACCGATACAAACGGTGCGCTCAGGGTAAGCCGGGTCCAGCACAATGTCCTTTGTTTCTTTTGTCGGCTTGAATGCCGGTGCGCCCAGGTTTGCACTCATTGCCGCTAAACTCAGCTGTGAGGACTGATCCAGCGCAACTGCAGTTTGCATCCTCCTTTTTTCTTCAGCGATCACCAGCGATTCTGCCAGGTTTGATCCGGCGGAAGCTGTTTCTAGTGAGACTTTGTAGTTTCCCACCACAGTCAAGGGTCCATGAGGTGCTGGCATCTTCATCTTGAGATATGCCGTGTGAGTCGAGGCCATGAAAGCAGCTAATGCCGGTCTCCCCAGCAAAGCATGGTAAGGACTATCTAAATCCACCACCTCAAACTCAAGGTTTTCAACCCGGCAATTGTCACGTCCTCCAAACGACACATCCACCCGGACCTTTCCAACCGGTGCGCAGGATAGACCCGGAACGATCCCATGGAACATTGTACGCGTTGGCTGAAGCATGTTTCCTGTTATGCCCAGCATGTTCATGGTGTGCCGGTACATGATGTTTATGCTGCTCCCATTGTCTATCAGCACCTTGCTGAACTTAACTCGAGCGTTTGGCCCTTGCATGATTGAGTCCAAGACAAGAGCATAGCCACCCGGGTTAGGCATGATTTTGGGGTGATCCTTGAACGACCAGGAGATCTCCTGATCAGACCACAGCATGTATTTTGGTACCGCCGGCATCACCGCGTTCACTTCCATAGAACGGCGATGCAGGCTCTGTCTGTCGGTTGGCTCAGTTACGAACACAACGCAGTACATATCTGGGTCATGGTAAACATTCCGGCCCAAAGGTGCCGGTGGAGGAGGTTGGCCATTGCCTTCTTCCACCTGGTTAACTTGTTGGTACTGCTGCCGGTTTGGCTGTACCGGTAGGGCGTTAGCCCCGGTAAGCGGTGGTGGTGGTGGTAGCTGTTGTTGCCGCGGCATGTCTTGCGGTGGTTGTGCATCTTTCACCGTTCCCTTTTGCATCAAGTACTTGGTCCAGGTACAATCCTTCGTCAGATGGTTTGACGGGTGTGCCGGATTCGGTGTGTGCCACCGGCAAGGTTGGTCCATGGCAGCTTCCATGGTGTACTTCACGGGTTCTTGCCAGTTCTTTTCCTGACCCCAGGGTTTCTTTTCTACCCACTGTTTCTTAGGACCCGCCCATGGCTGCGATCCGGTTCTCTGTCTCTGACTGCCGCTGGCCTCAGAGTTTTCTTGTACAGCAGCAACTTGCTGCAGACCGTACCTTCGATCCGGGAAATCTTCCCTTCTTTTGTTGTTCCGGTTATCCCGGTGTTGCTCTTGGCGCTGTTGTTCCGGCTCAGGTTACACTGTCGGCTGCGTTGGGTCTCCCAACGTGTAGCTATCCGCCACACGTATCATCTCTGCCAGCGTTGTCGGCATGTTCCGCTGCAGCTTTTGCCACAACGGTGAACCTCTTCTGAATCCACTGCTGAACCAAGCAATGGCTTGTGCCTCTATCACCCCTTCACAGGAGTTCCTTGTAGTGTTCCACCGGGCCAGGTAGTCCCGGTCTGTTTCATTCTGGCGCTGTATGCACAGAGCGAGCTGCTGCGGCCTGTTTGGCCTTTGATAGGTGCTGCTGAAGTTGCTCACGAAAGCTTCCTCAAAGTCCAACCAACCATTTATACTTCCTGCTGGCAAGTTGTTCAGCCAAATTCTTGCCGGTCCTACCAAGAATGATGGTATGATTCTCACAGCCCAACGCCGGTTTCCCCCTCCTGCTACGGTTCCTCCGCCGCCTGCGACGTATACTGCGGTCACGTAATCCGCGAGCCAGTCTTCCGGCTTTGTGGTGCCATCGTATGTTTTTGTGTCACGGGGCAACATAAAGTTGCGAACTGGTGGCTTTTCTTTCATGATCCTTGGGCCAAAACACTTTGGGCCCGGGGGACCTTCTTCCTCTATCATTTCTGACAAGTATACTCTATCCAGATGGTGCCTCGCATCCCGTTCCGGTAGGTATCTTTCTCCCAGACGTTCCCCCAACGGGTTCCGGTATGCTGCCGGTCTTGTGGAATCAGCCTCATCGTAACATTCCGGTACCGCGGCCCTTGCCTGCCGGTACCTTGGGGGATCGATTTCCTCCTCATCGTATGCCGCCCTTGCATCTCGATAGTTTTGCCCGGTCTCTTGTCTACTGATACGTCCAATTTGCATCACTATTTTATATCATAATTTGCTGTTATTCATTGATATATTTCATATTGGGACACAATACTTATGTTATTTCATCTATTTTGCATGTTTCATCATTATTGGAGGATCAAGCACCGGAGCCAGGATTCTGCTGGAAAAAGCACCGTCAGAATGCAATATTTTGGAAGATCAACTGTGGAAGGAAATTATACCAAAAATCCTATTTTTCAAGATGACGAAGGAAGCCAGAAGGAGGAGCCAGGAGGACCCAGGGTGGGCCCACACCATAGGGCGGCGTGGCCCATGGCCTGGCCGCGCCACCATGTGGTGTGGGGGCCCCACAGCCCCTTTTGCCTCCTTTTCTTCGCGAAATCCTTCGTCCCGAAAACCTAAGCCACAGAGGGTACCTCGCGAAGAGTTACAGCCGCCTCTGCGGGGCGGAGAACACCAGAGAGAAAAGAGCTCTCCGGCGGGCAGGAATCCGCCGGGGAAATTCCCTCCGGGAGGGGGAAATCGACGCCATCGTCACCATCATCGAGCTGGACATCATCTCCATCACCATCACCATCATCTCCACCATCATCACCGCCGTCTCCACCGCTGGACACCGTCACCGCCGTAGCAATTTGGGTTTGATCTTGATTGTTTGATAGGGGAAACTCTCCCGGTATCGATCTCTACTTGTTGTTGATGCTATTGAGTGAAACCATTGAACCAAGTTTATGTTCAGATTGTTATTCATCATCATATCACCTCCGATCATGTTCCATATGATGTCTCGTGAGTAGTTCGTTTAGTTCTTGAGGACATGGGTGAAGTCTAAATGTTAGTAGTGAACTATGGTTGAGTAATATTCAATGGTATGATATTTAAGTTGTGGTGTTATTCTTCTAGTGGTGTCATGTGAACGTCGACTACATGACACTTCACCATTTATGGGCCTAGGGGAATGCACCTTGTATTCGTTTGCCAATTGCGGGGTTGCCGGAGTGACAGAAACCTAAACCCCCGTTGGTATATCGATGCAGGAGGGATAGCAGGATCTCAGAGTTTAAGGCTGTGGTTAGATTTATTCTTAATTACTTTCTTGTAGTTGCGGATGCTTGCAAGGGGTATAATCACAAGTATGTATTAGTCCTAGGAAGGGCGGTACATTAGCATAGGTTCACCCACACAACACTTATCATAACAATGAAGATTATTTAGCCGTATGTAGCGAAAGCACTAGACTAAAATCCCGTGTGTCCTCGAGAACGTTTGGTCATTATAAGTAAACAAACCGGCTTGTCCTTTGTGCTAAAAAGGATTGGGCCATGATGTCTACTTCCCCCTCCTTTTCCTGTAGACAGTGTTGGGCCTCCAAGAGCAGAGGTTTGTAGAACAGCAGCAAGTTTTCCCTTAAGTGGATCACCCAAGGTTTATCGAACTCAGGGAGGAAGAGGTCAAAGATATCCCTCTCATGCAACCCCGCAACCACAAAGCAAGAAGTCTCTTGTGTCCCCAACACACCTAATAGGTGCACTAGTTCGGCGAAGAGATAGTGAAATACAGGTGGTATGAATATATATGAGCAAGTAGCAACGGTGCCGTAAAAATAGCTTGTCTGGCGTGTAGTTGATGGTGGTAGTATTGCAGCGAGTAGTAACGCAATAGAAACAAGAAACAAGCAGCGATAGCAGTATTTAGGAACAAGGCCTAGGGATTACACTTTCACTAGTGGACACTCTCAACATTGATTATATAACGGAATAGATAAATGCATACTCTACACTCTTGTTGGATGATGAACACATTGCGTAGGATTACACGAACCCTCAATGCCGGAGTTAACAAGCTCCACAATTAAATGTTCATATTTAAGTAACCTTATAGTGTAAGATAGATCAAAAGACTAAACCAAGTACTAACATAGCATGCACACTCGTCACCTTCATGCATATGTAGGAGGAATAGTACACATCAATACTATCATAGCAATAGTTAACTTCATAATCTACAAGAGATCATGATCATAGCATAAACCAAGTACTAACACGGATGCACACACCTGTCACCATTACATCGTGCGGGAGGAATAGAACTACTTTAATAACATTGCTAGAGTAGCACATAGATAAATTGTGATACAAACACATTGCAATCATAAAGAGATATAAATAAGCACCTCACTATGCCATTCATCGGTGAATAAGTATTCCGTGAAATATAGCCTAAGAGACCCACACGGTGCACACACTGTCACCTTTACACACGTGGGACAAGGAGTCTCCGGAGATCACATAAGTAAAACTCACTTGACTAGCATAATGACATCTAGATTACAAGCATCATCATATGAATCTCAATCATGTAATGCAGCTCATGAGATTATTGTATTGAGGTACATGGGAGAGAGATGAACCACATAGCTACAGCGGAGCCCTCAGCCTCGGGGGTGGATTACTCCCTCCTCATCATGGAGGCAGCGATGGCGGTGAAGATGGCGGTGAAGACGGCGGTGGAGATGGCTCCGGGGGCAATTCCCCGTCCCGGCAGGGTGCCGGAACAGCGACTTCTGTCCCCCGAATTGTACTTTCGCAATGGCGGCGGCTCTGGATGGTTTTCTCTGTTTCCGTTTAACTAGTCGATGTTTTTAGGTCAGGGACGAATATATAGGCGGAGAGGCGGCGCAAGGAGGCGGCTGGGGCCCCCACACCATAGGCTGGCGCGGCCAGGGGCCACCGCGCCGCCTTATGGTGTGGGCCCCCGCTGCCCGCCTCCGACTCTCCTTCGGTGTTCCGGAAGCTTCCGGGAATTCTAAGACTTTTGGTGTTGATTTCGTCCGATTCCGAAAATATTTCCTTACAAGGATTTCTGAAACCAAAAACAGCAGAAAACAGCAACTGGCCTTTCGGCATCTCGTCAATAGGTTAGTTCCGGAAAACGCATAATAATGACATAAAGTGTGAACAAAACATGTAGATATCATCAATAATGTGGCATGGAACATAAGAAATTATCGATACGTCGGAGACGTATCAGCATCCCCAAGCTTAGTTTCTGCTCGTCCCGAGCAGGTAAACGATAAACAAAGATAATTTCTGGAGTGACATGCCATCATAAACTTGATCATATTGTAAACATATGTAATGAATGCAGCAATCAAAACAATGTATATGACATGAGTAAACAAGTGAATCATACAGCAAAGACTTTTCATGAATAGTACTTAAAGACAAGCATCAATAAGTCTTGCATAAGAGTTAACTCATAAAGCAATAATTCATAGTAAAGCATTGAAGCAACACAATGGAAGATTAAGTTTCAGCTGGCTGCTTTCAACTTGTAACAAGTATATCTCATGGATAGTTGTCAACATAGAGTAATATAACAAATGCAATATGCAAGTATGTAGGAATCAATGCACAGTTCACACAAGTGTTTGCTTCTTGAGGTGGAGAGAAATAGGTGAACTGACTCAACATTAAAAGTAAAAGAATGGTCCTTCAAAGAGGAAAGCATCGATTGCTATATTTGTCCTAGAGCTTTGGTTTTGAAAACAAGAAACAATTTTGTCAACGGTAGTAATAAAGCATATGTATCATGTAAATTATATCTTACAAGTTGCAAGCCTCATGCATAGTATACTAATAGTGCTCGCACCTTGTCCTAATTAGCTTGGACTACCGGATCGTCGCAATATACATGTTTTAACCAAGTGTCACAATGGGGTACCTCTATGCCGCCTGTACAAAGGTCTAAGGAGAAAGCTCGCATTGGATTTCTCGCTATTGATTATTCTCAACTTAGACATCCATACCGGGACAACATAGACAACAGATAATGGACTCCTCTTTTATGCATAAGCATGTAGCAACAATTATTTTTCTCATACGAGATTGAGGATATATGTCCAAAACTGAAACTTCCACCATGGATCATGGCTTTAGTTAGCGGCCCAATGTTCTTCTCTAACAATATGCATGCTCCAACCATAAGGTGGTAGATCGCTCTTACTTTAGACAAGACGAACATGCATAGCAACTCACATGAAATTCAACAAAGAGTAGTTGATGGCGTCCCCAGGAACATGGTTATCGCACAACGAGCAACTTAATAAGAGATAAAGTGCATAAGTACATATTCAATACCACAATAGTTTTTAGGCTATCTGTCCCATGAGCTATATATTGTAAAGGTGAAGAATGGAAATTTAAAGGTAGCACTCAAGCAATTTACTTTGGAATGGCGGAGAAATACCATGTAGTAAGTAGGTATGGTGGACACAAATGGCATAGTGGTTGGCTCAAGTATTTGGATGCATGAGAAGTAATCCCTCTCGATGCAAGGCTTAGGCTAGCAAGGTTGTTTGAAACAAACACAAGGATGAACCGGTGCAGCAAAACTCACATAAAAGACATATTGTAAACATTATAAGACTCTACACCGTCTTCCTTGTTGTTCAAACTCAATACTAGAAATTATCTAGACCTTAGAGAAACCAAATATGCAAACCAAATTTTAGCATGCTCTATGTATTTCTTCATTAATGGGTGCAAAGTATATGATGCAAGAGCTTAAACATGAGCACAACAATTGCCAAGTATCACATTATCCAAGACATTTACAATAATTACTACATGTATCATTTTCCAATTCCAACCATATAACAATTTAACGAAGAAGAAACTTCGCCATGAATACTAAAAGCTAAGAACACATGTGTTCATATGAACCAGCGGAGCGTGTCTCTCTCCCACACAAGCATTTATTCAAACAAAAACAAAAACAAAAGCACACGGACGCTCCAAGTAAAGCACATAAGATGTGACCGAATAAAAATATAGTTTCAAGAGAAGGAACCCGATAATTTGTCGATGAAGAAGGGGATGCCTTGGGCATCCCCAAGCTTAGACGCTTGAGTCTTCTTGATATATGCAGGGGTGAACCACCGGGGCATCCCCAAGCTTAGAGCTTTCACTCTTCTTGATCATAGTATATCATCCTCCTCTCTTGACCCTTGAAAACTTCCTTCACACCAAACTTCTCATAAACTTCATTAGAGGGGTTAGTACACAATCAAAAACTCACATGTTCAGAGGTGACACAATCATTCTTAACACTTCTGGACATTGCTCAAAGCTACTGGAAGGTAATGGAACAAAGAAATCCACCCAACACAGCGAAAGAAGCAATGCAAAATAAAAGGCAGAATCTGTCAAAACAGAACAGTCCGTAAAGACGAATTTTTAATAAATACTTCCGTTGCTCAGATCAGAAAACTCAAAACTAATGAAAGTTGTGTACATATCTGAGGAACACGCACGTAAATTGGCATATTTTTCTGATTTACCTACAGAGAAAACAGCCCAGATTCGTGACAGATAGAAATCTGTTTCTGCGCAGTAATCCAAATCTAGTATCAACCTTCGATTAGAGGCTTCACTTGGCACAACAAAATACAAAACTAAGATAAGGAGAGGTTGCTACAGTAGTAAACAACTTCCAAGACACAAATATAAAACAAAGTACTGTAGCAAAATAACACATGGGTTATCTCCCAAGAAGTTCTTTTCTTTATAGCCATTAAGATGGGCTCAGCAGTTTTAATGATGCACTCGCAAGAAATAGTATTTGAAGCAAAAGAGAGCATCAAGAGGCAAATACAAACACATTTAAGTCTAACATGCTTCCTATGAAAAGGAATCTTGTAAATAAACAAGTTCATGAAGAGAAAAGTAACAAGCATAGGAAGATAAAACAAGTATAGCTTGAAAAATTTCAGCACATAGAGAGGTGTTTTAGTAACATGAAAATTTCTACAACCATATTTTCCTCTCTCATAATAACTTTCAGTAGCATCATGAGCAAACTCAACAATGTAACTATCACACAAAGCATTCTTATCATGAGTCTCATGCATAAAATTATTACTCTCCACATAAGCATAATCAATTTTATTAGTAATAGTGGGAGCAAATTCAACAAAGTAGCTATCATTATTATTCTCATCAAGTGTTGGAGGCATAGTATAATCACAACAAAATTTACTCTCCATAGTAGGTGGCACCAAAAGACCACTATCATTATAATCATCATATATGGGAGGCAAAGTATCATCAAAGAAAATTTTCTCCTCAATGCTTGGGGGACTAAATAGATCATGAAAACCAGCTTCCCCAAGCTTAGAACTTTCTATATCATTATCAACAATGGTGTTCAAAGCGTTCATACTAATATTACTACCAAGCATGCAAATAAGATTCCATAGGTTTTTTAATTTTCGCATCAAACAATCCATGTTTTAAATCAGGAAATAGAATAAGAAGCTCATTCTTGTCCATTATGCCAAACTAGTGTAAACAAGAAACAAAAAGTTGCAATTGCAGGATCTAAAGGAAATAGCTTTGAGTACTTACGGCACCGGGAAATAGCTTAGTAGCCGAGGTCTGGAGTGTGAGTACCTTTTACCTTTCCTCCCCGGCAACGGCGCCAGAAAATAGCTTGATGTCTACTTCCCCCTCCTTTTCCTGTAGACAGTGTTGGGCCTCCAAGAGCAGAGGTTTGTAGAACAGCAGCAAGTTTTCCCTTAAGTGGATCACCCAAGGTTTATCGAACTCGGGGAGGAAGAGGTCAAAGATATCCCTCTCATGCAACCCTGCAACCACAAAGCAAGAAGTCTCTTGTGTCCCCAACACACCTAATAGGTGCACTAGTTCGGCGAAGAGATAGTGAAATACAGGTGGTATGAATATATATGAGCAGTAGCAACGGTGCCAGAAAATAGCTTGCTGGCGTGTAGTTGATGGTGGTAGTATTGCAGCAGTAGTAACGCAGATAAAACAAGTAAACAAGCAGCGATAGCGATATTTAGGAACAAGGCCTAGGGATTACACTTTCACTAGTGGACACTCTCAACATTGATCACATAACAGAATAGATAAATGCATACTCTACACTCTTGTTGGATGATGAACACATTGCGTAGGATTACACGAACCCTCAATGCCGGAGTTAACAAGCTCCACAATTAAATGTTCATATTTAAGTAACCTTATAGTGTAAGATATATCAAAAGACTAAACCAAGTACTAACATAGCATGCACACTGTCACCTTCATGCATATGTAGGAGGAATAGTACACATCAATACTATCATAGCAATAGTTAACTTCATAATCTACAAGAGATCATGATCATAGCATAAACCAAGTACTAACACGGATGCACACACTGTCACCATTACATCGTGCGGGAGGAATAGAACTACTTTAATAACATTGCTAGAGTAGCACATAGATAAATTGTGATACAAACACATTGCAATCATAAAGAGATATAAATAAGCACCTCACTATGCCATTCATCGGTGAATAAGTATTCCGTGAAATATAGCCTAAGAGACTCACACGGTGCACACACTCGTCACCTTTACACACGTGGGACAAGGAGTCTCCGGAGATCACATAAGTAAAACTCACTTGACTAGCATAATGACATCTAGATTACAAGCATCATCATATGAATCTCAATCATGTAAGGCAGCTCATGAGATTATTGTATTGAAGTACATGGGAGAGAGATGAACCACATAGCTACAGCGGAGCCCTCAGCCTCGGGGGTGGATTACTCCCTCCTCATCATGGAGGCAGCGATGGCGGTGAAGATGGCGGTGAAGACGGCGATGGAGATGGCTCCGGGGGCAATTCCCCATCCCGGCAGGGTGCCGGAACAGCGACTTCTGTCCCCCGAATTGTACTTTCGCGATGGCGGCGGCTCTGGATGGTTTTCTCTGTTTCCGTTTAACTAGTCGATGTTTTTAGGTCAGGGACGAATATATAGGCGGAGAGGCGGCGCAAGGAGGCGGCTGGGGCCCCCACACCATAGGCTGGCGTGGCCAGGGGGCCACCCGCGCCGCCTTATGGTGTGGGCCCCCTGCTGCCCGCCTCCGACTCTCCTTCGGTGTTCCGGAAGCTTCCGGGAATTCTAAGACTTTTGGTGTTGATTTCGTCCGATTCCGAAAATATTTCCTTACTAGGATTTCTGAAACCAAAAACAGCAGAAAACAGAGAATCGGCCTTTCGGCATCTCGTCAATAGGTTAGTTCCGGAAAACGCATAATAATGACATAAAGTGTGAACAAAACATGTAGATATCATCAATAATGTGGCATGGAACATAAGAAATTATCGATACGTCGGAGACGTATCAGGCCACTCGCTGCAATTGTTACTCTCGCAATTTACTTACTCGTACTTTATTCGCTTGTTATATCAAAACCCCCTGAATACTTGTCTGTGAGCATTTACAGTGAATCCTTCATCGAAACTAATTGTCAACACCTTCTGCTCCTCGTTGGGATCGACATTCTTACTTATCGAAAATACTACGATACACCCCCTATACTTGTGGGTCATCAAGACTATTTTCTGGCGCCGTTGCCGGGGAGTGAAGCGCTATTGGTAAGTGGAATTGGTAAGGAAAACCTTTACTCGTTTGTGCTGATTTTATTTCTGCTCTGCTGTCGTAAGTCATTATGGAGAGATCTTCTCTTCAATTTTTATTTGGGAAATCTACTACTACCGCAACGGTAGTGGATGAGGCGCCAGGTGAGGAAGTGATACCATATAAAATACCTATGAAAATTATTGAACGTGTTATGGATAACCGCTATGAAGGGGATGGAACTGTCCACCCTGGAGATCATTTATTGTTCTTACATGAATTATGCGGTTTATTCAAGTGTGCAGGTATTGCTATGGATGAAGTGAGGAAGAAACTATTCTCTTTATCGCTGTCTGGTAAAGCGGCGCATTGGTATAAATTACTTGGATAATGGGGATTCTCTTGAATGGAATGATATTGTGCCCCGGTTTTATTCTAAGTTCTATCCTCCAAGTGAAATTCACAAGGATCGGAATCGCATATATAATTTTTGGCCTCATGATGGAGAGAGTATTGCCCAAGCTTGGGGGAGATTGAAGTCTTTAATGCTCAAATGCCCCATTCATGAGCTTCCTGGTAATGTTATTATTGATAATTTCTATGCAAGACTTTCTTTTCAAGACAAGACCTTGCTTGGATACTTCTTGTTCTGGATCATTTACACGCAACAAAGAAGAGTTTAAAAGGGACCTTCTTGATCGGATCCAAGAAAATACCGAAGGTTGGGAGAACGACAAGGATAGAGAATCAGGTATAATTTATGATTATAAATGCATTGAAGCTTTTATGGATACCGATAAATTTCGTAATATGAGTGCTACATATGGTCTTGATTCTCAAGTTGCTCGTAAATCTTTATAAAGCTTTTGCCTCTCATTATGAATTGCCAAAGAAGAATTTTGATAAGTATCATGAACCGTATAAAGATAAAATTGATTCATCTATTAATAAATGCGTTGTAGTTGAAACTGCCGATCATGTTATTCCTGAAGCTTATATTGAGAAAACTCCTTTCCTCGCTAAAATGAAGGAGTACTCGTTATAAATAGTGCGGTTCATAAAAGTGAAAAGAAACCTGTAGAACCTGAAGAACAAATAAAAGTTGAACCTGCTGTTGCAATAGTTAAAGATCTTGTGACTGAAAATGTGGAGGATGGTCATATTATTTTCTTTGAAGATGCTTCTAATATTGTTTCGCATCCTAATAAACCCAAACAAGCTAGTGTTCCTATGCTATCTATTAGAATTGGTGATCATTGCTATTATGGATTATGTGATATTGGTGCAAGTGTTAGTGCTATTCCTTATGAGCTTTACACGGAGATTATGCACGAAATTGATTCTTGTGAACTTGAAGATATTGATGTGGTTATTCAGCTGGCTAATAGAGAAACTATTTCTCCAATTGGTATTGTTCGAGATGTGGAAGTTCTATGTGGTAAGATTAAATATCCTGCTGACTTTTTGGTACTTGGTTCTGCTGCTAGTGATTATTGTCCTATTATTTTCGGTAGACCTTTTCTAAATACTTGTGGAGCTATTATAGATTGCAAGAAAGAGAAAATTTTGACTAAATTTGCTGGTGAATCTTATGAGTTTAACTTCTCTAAATTTACCAAAACTCCTTATAAAGCTGATTTACCTAGTAATGATTTTAAAATGGAACAGTGTGCATCTATTGTTCTTGTTCCTAATAATCCTTTGCAAGCAACATTTGGAGGATAGCGAGAGTGAAGTTTTTAGGAAAGAAAGAGATGAGCTTGAGGAAATTTTTCTTCGCCAACCTATTCTCAAGCATGATTTACCGGTGGAAGATTTGGGTACAACACCGCCACCAAAGGAAGATCCTGTTTTTGATTTAAAGCCTTTGCCTGATAATCTTAAATATGCTCATATTGATGATAAGAAAATATATCCTGTTATTATTAGTTCTAAGCTTTCAGAGATTGAGGAAGAAAGGTTATTGGAAATATTGAAGAAGCACCGAGGCGCTATTGGTTACACTCTTGATGATTTGAAAGGGATTTCTCCATCTATTTGCCAACATGCTATTAATATGGAAGATGATGCAAAGCCTGTTGTTGAACATCAGCGTCGTCTAATTCCGAAGATGAAGGAAGTGGTAAGGAATGAGGTATTAAGACTTCTTGAAGCTGGTATTATATATCCTATTGCCGATAGTAGATGGGTTAGTCCTGTGCATTGCGTTCCCAAGAAAGGAGGAATGACCGTTGTGCCTAATGATAATGATGAGCTCATCCCTCAAAGAGTAGTTGTAGGGTATAGAATGTGCATTGATTTTCGAAAAGTTAATAAAGTTACTAAGAAAGATCATTACCCTTTACCATTTATTGATCAAATGTTAGAAAGATTGTCTAAAAATACTCATTTTTGTTTTCTTGATGGTTATTCTGGGTTTTCACAAATTGCTGTTAAAGCTAAAGATCAAGAGAAAACCACTTTCACTTGTCCCTATGGAACTTATGCTTATAGACGCATGCCTTTTGGTTTATGTAATGCTCCTGCTACTTTTCAAAGATGCATGTCTGCTATTTTCATGGTTTTTGTGAGAGTATTGTAGAGGTATTCATGGATGATTTTTCCGTCTATGGGAATTCTTTTGATAGTTGCTTGCGAAACCTTGATAAAGTTTTGCAGAGATGTGAAGAAACTAACCTTGTTCTTAATTGGGAGAAATGCCACTTTATGGTTAATGAAGGAATTGTATTGGGACATAAAATTTCCGAGAGAGGTATTGAAGTTGATAGAGCTAAAGTTGAAGCAATTGAGAAGATGCCCTATCCTAGGGATGTTAAAGGTATTCGTAGTGTTCTTGGTCATGTTTGGGTTTTATAGGAGATTTATTAAAGATTTCTCCAAGATTTCAAAACCTCTTACCAATCTTCTTCAAAAAGATGTACCATTTGTTTTTGATGATGATTGTAAGGAAGCTTTTGAAACTCTAAAGAAAGCCTTAACAACTGCTCCTATAGTTGAACCTCCTGATTGGAACTTACCATTTGAAATTATGTGTGATGCTAGTGATTTTGCTGTAGGCGCTGTTCTTGGACAGCGAGTAGATAAAAAATTGAATGTTATTCATTATGCTAGTAAAACTCTTGATGCTGCTCAAAGAAATTATGCTACAACTGAAAAAGAATTATTAGCTGTAGTCTTTGCTTGCGATAAATTTAGATCTTATATTGTTGATTCAAAAGTTACCATTCATACTGATCATGCTGCAATTAGATACCTTATGACAAAGAAAGATGCTAAGCCGAGGCTTATTAGATGGGTACTTCTTTTGCAAGAATTTGATTTACATATTGTAGATAGGAAAGGTGCTGATAATCCTGTTGCTCGATAATTTGTCTAGATTGGAAAATATTGCTTATGATCCTGTTCTCGTTAATGATAGTTTTCCAAATGAACAATTGGCTGTAATAAAGGTGAGCTCGCGAGACAGTCCTTGGTATGCCGATTACGCTAACTTTATTGTTTCCAAGTACTTGCCTCCAACCTTTTCAGACTCCAGCAAAGGAGGAAATTCTTTTATGACTTGAGGCATTATTTCTGGGATGACCCACACTTATATAAAGAAGGGGTGGATGGTATTATGCGAAGGTGTGTTCCCGAATATGAACAACAAGAGATATTGAGTAAATGTCATGGTAGTGTTTATGGAGGACATCACGCCGGAGAAAGAACCGCGCAAAAGGTTCTACAATCAGGTTTTTATTGGCCAACTCTCTTCAAGGATGCGAGAAAGTTTATTTTATCTTGTGATGAATGCCAAAGGGTTGGTAATATCTCCATACGTAATGAAATGCCTATGAATTATACTCTTGTTATTGAACCGTTTGATTGTTGGGGATTTGACTTCATGGGACCTTTTCCGTCTTCGAAGGTAACACTCACATACTTGTTGCTCGTTGATTATGTTACTAAATGGGTGGAAGCCATACCTACAAAAAGTGCTGATGGTGAGACCTCTTTAAGAATGCTTTTAGACATTATTTTTCCTAGATTTGGAGTGCCTAGATATATTATGACTGATGGAGGTTCTCATTTTATTCATGGAGGTTTTAGAAAAACTCTTGCTAAGTATGGTATTAATCATAGAATTGCTTCCGCTTATCATCCTCAAACTAGTGGTCAAGTGGAATTATCAAATAGAGAAATTAAATCTATTTTGGGAAAGACCGTTAATAAAACTAGAAAGAATTGGGCTAGTAAATTGAAGGATGCACTATGGGCTTATAGAACTGCTTATAAAAATCCCATGGGAATGTCACCTTATAAAATGGTTTATGGGAAAGCTTGTCATTTACCTTTAGAACTAGAGCATAAAGCTTATTGGGCTGTTAGAGAATTAAATAAAGATCCTAAACTTGCCGGTGATAAGAGGTTGTTGCAATTAAGTTCTCTAGATGAATGGAGAAATGAAGCTTATGAAAATGCTAAACTCTTTAAAGAGAAAGTTAAAAAATGGCATGATAGAAGGATTATTAAAAGAGAATTTAATATTGGGGATAAAGTCCTATTGTATCGGTCTCGTCTCGCATTCTTTGCGGGAAATTACTCTCGAAATGGGAAGGACCATATGTTGTCGAGGAGGTGTATCGTTCGAGAGCAATCAAAATTAGCTCTCTCCAAGGCAATGCTACGCAAGTGGTGAATGGACAAAGACTCAAGCATTATATCTCAGGTGATTCCTATAATGTTGATGTTGATATTATTCAAGTGGAAACACCGGAGGCTTTCATCAAAGGGCAAATTGACAGTCCGCCAGAACTCGACTTTGAATAGGTAACAGTACTGGTAATGAAAAGTACGCAATTTACTTTCCGAACAATATTTTTGCTGTTTTTGGAAAATATGAAAAATTACGAGTTCGAAACGGAGTGGAAAGGACGCACGAGGGGGTGCCACCATAGGGCGGCGCGGCCCGACTCGGGCCCGCGCCGACCTATGGTCTGGCCGCCCCGTCGCCCCTTTCCGACTCTGGTTCGATCTGGTACTTTCCTTTTGTCGAGAAAATTTTTGCTATATAATCCCCCGGACCCCTGGAGGTCCGTATATCGTTTTCTCGACGTGTTTCGTTTCGAGCTGTTTCTGCCAGGATCTGTTTTCGGTCTAGAAGCACCATGGCCTCCAACAACAAGGGCAAGGGGCTTTTGGAGGAAGAAGTGAAGAAGGTGCCATCAAGACAAGAGCAGCAAGCCGGCGGGAGCAAGCAAATCTTGGTGGGATCTGTTGACACTCGACGTTCTTTTTCTCATAACCTGAAGGGACCTTTACCACCCGCTCTGAGCCTCGACTCCTTCCCTATGTTGGAAGAAGTTCTACGGACTACCGATGAGTTTTGTGATCAATATCGGGCTCTAAGAAGAGAAGTGGAGATACTCCAAGAGGAGAATTGCCGTCTCCGAAGAATGCTGGAATACCACTCGATTCGCATCACAAGGTCATCATCGCCAATTTCAGATAACAATGAATCTCTTCGAATCTTAGTGCAGAATTGTCAAGCTGAGAAACTGAAGTTGAAGGAGTTCTGTAAGAAGCGCGGGAGGAGTTCATCACCATCATCGCCAAAGGAGTAATTCATCATCGGTATTGGCATCCCCTTGGTTTGTTCCAAGCTTGGGGGAGTGCCGCGGTATCACATCATCACTATCTTTTACTTTTTACTGTCAAGTAGTGTCATATCATGAGTAGGGAAATTATCATATAAGATTGGGTTGCAGTTTGGAAGTATCTCTCCTTTAGTTGGTTGTCTATGCATCCCTTGGTGTGAGTTATCGTTATGGAATATTAATGAGAAGTCTTATCATTTACATATTGCACATCTTATTTTAGTTTGCAATCTCTATCATATGATTTACCTTGTTGTTGGTATTGGTATCACTTTGGGAGCATTGAATAAATCTATTTGGTTTTGGCAAACTTAGCATTGGTCAATAGCAACAACACTTTGAGGTTTAAGTAGAAAAGAGAAATACATGTAGATGTTTCATTGTCTTTCTTTCTTGTTAGCTCATAGCTTTTTATTCTGAAGTTAAAAACTGTTTGTGCTTACAAGGAAGATGCATGATTGTTTCTATCACATGTATATTTGTTTGTTTCCCTCGACTCTTATGCTTGCTAATTAACCTTGCTAGCCAAAGACCTGTACTGAGAGGGAATACTTCTCGTGCATCCAAACCTTAGCCCAAACCTATGCCCTTTGTGTCCACCATACCTACCTACTACATGGTATTTTCCGCCATTCCAAGTAAATACTTCATGTGCTACCTTTAAACAATTCAAAACTTAGTATCTCTTACTTGTGTCAATGTTTTATAGCTCATGAGGAAGTATGTGGTGTTTTATCTTTCAATCTTGTTGGGCAACTTTCACCAATGGACTAGTGGCTTCATCCGCTTATCCAATAATTTTGCAAAAAGAGCTGGCAATGGGATTCCCAGTCCCAAATTAATTAAACTAAATAGACACTCCTCCATGGTATGTGATTGATGGACGGCACCCGAAGGATTCGGTTAGCCATGGCTTGTGTAAGCAAAGGTTGGGGGGAGTGTCATCATCATAATAAAACTAAAATAAAAAGGCACTCCTTCATGGTATGAGATTGTTGGCAGGCACCTGAGGATTCGGTTAGCCATGGTTTGTGAAAGAAAGGTTGGAAGGAGTGCCACACAAAATGAAAATAAAATGGGAGCCACTCTTTGAAGGTTTGTCTGGCAAGGGGGTCAGAGTACCCGCTACCAGTCGTTGACAACAACAAACACCTCTCAAAATGTTACTTTTATTCTCTTTATATGATTGCAAAAATGAAAAAGCTCTAGCACATGATTTAATCCCTGCTTCCCTCTGCGAAGGGCCTGTCTTTTACTTTATGCTGAGTCAGTAAACCTATTTCCCTCCATCTCAAGCAAGCATTTGAGTAGTTGTGATCAAACCATTATATTGTGATTTGCTTCATCATTTTTTTTATTCTTCCTAGTTTAGTACAAGTTTTATCTGAATGAATATAGCTTTGCAAGTTATCAATGATCATGAAGAGACCATTATGATTGAGTATGCAAGTTGTGCCTTATAAACTTTAACATGAGAGCGCTGCTCAATGAGATAAGTATAATCTGTTAATTGTTCTCTGACCAAGAACGAAGTTTGCCATCACCAACTATGATTTCTTATGCACCTTTATTTGTGATTACCTTATACTTGTTTCAAGATTGAGTTATATGAGGAAGTTGTTTACTATAATGTCTTGTGTGAATGAATATGATGCTTCTTGTCCGTATTTTATTTATCGACTCTTCACTCCATAAACATGTGGTCCTGTTTACCGAGTTTAGTTTCGCTTGGGGACAAGCGAAGTCTAAGCTTGGGGGGAGTTGATACGTCCAATTTGTATCACTATTTTATATCATAATTTGCTGTTATTCATTGATATATTTCATATTGGGACACAATACTTATGTTATTTCATCTATTTTGCATGTTTCATCATTATTGGAGGATCAAGCACCGGAGCCAGGATTCTGCTGGAAAAAGCACCGTCGAACGCAATATTTCGGAAGATCAACTCGTGGAAGGAAATTATACCAAAAATCCTATTTTTCAAGATGACGAAGGAAGCCGGAAGGAGGAGCCGAGGAGGACCCGGGGTGGGCCCACACCATAGGGCGGCGCGGCCCATGGCCTGGCCGCGCCACCATGTGGTGTGGGGGCCCCACAGCCCCTTTCGCCTCCTTTTCTTCGCGAAATCCTTCGTCCCGAAAACCTAAGCCACAGAGGGTACCTCGCGAAGAGTTACAGCCACCTCTGCGGGGCGGAGAACACCAGAGAGAAAAGAGCTCTCCGGCGGGCAGGAATCCGCCGGGGAAATTCCCTCCGGGAGGGGGAAATCGACGCCATCGTCACCGTCATCGAGCTGGACATCATCTCCATCACCATCACCATCATCTCCACCATCATCACCGCCGTCTCCACCGCTGGACACCGTCACCGCCGTAGCAATTTGGGTTTGATCTTGATTGTTTGATAGGGGAAACTCTCCCGGTATCGATCTCTACTTGTTGTTGATGCTATTGAGTGAAACCATTGAACCAAGTTTATGTTCAGATTGTTATTCATCATCATATCACCTCTGATCATGTTCCATATGATGTCTCGTGAGTAGTTCGTTTAGTTCTTGAGGACATGGGTGAAGTCTAAATGTTAGTAGTGAACTATGGTTGAGTAATATTCAATGGTATGATATTTAAGTTGTGGTGTTATTCTTCTAGTGGTGTCATGTGAACGTCGACTACATGACACTTCACCATTTATGGGCCTAGGGGAATGCATCTTGTATTCGTTTGCCAATTGCGGGGTTGCCGGAGTGACTGAAACCTAAACCCCCGTTGGTATATCGATGCAGGAGGGATAGCAGGAGTTTAAGGCTGTGGTTAGATTTATTCTTAATTACTTTCTTGTAGTTGCGGATGCTTGCAAGGGGTATAATCACAAGTATGTATTAGTCCTAGGAAGGGCGGTACATTAGCATAGGTTCACCCACACAACACTTATCATAACAATGAAGATTATTTAGCCGTATGTAGCGAAAGCACTAGACTAAAATCCCGTGTGTCCTCGAGAACGTTTGGTCATTATAAGTAAACAAACCGGCTTGTCCTTTGTGCTAAAAAGGATTGGGCCACTCGCTGCAATTGTTACTCTCGCAATTTACTTACTCGTACTTTATTCGCTTGTTATATCAAAACCCCCTGAATACTTGTCTGTGAGCATTTACAGTGAATCCTTCATCGAAACTGCTTGTCAACACCTTCTGCTCCTCGTTGGGATCGACATTCTTACTTATCGAAAATACTACGATACACCCCCTATACTTGTGGGTCATCATCTACCGGCATGATTGTTTCCGGCATAGCCTTCTTTGGCGTAGCCTCTGTTTGCCCCTTGGCTTTTTCTACCGCCATCATATTGCCCGGCTTGTTGTTTTCCGGCAAGAACCGGATCATACACAGTCATCTGCTGCGCATTCATTTCTTTTTCTCTTCTTCTGTCCGGATGGGGGGACGAAGCCTGCCCATGGGACTTGCTACCGGCATTCCTTGTCGAACGCGCGGATTTTGAAGCCACAGCCTTGTTCAGCTTATCAAGCTGCTCAGCGTTTTGCTGCTCGATGGTTTCAAGAAGTTCCCAGACACGCTCTTGTTGTTTTGCCAGAGCGTCCCCGGAAAGCGATTCACACAGTTGCACAACAGCCTTAGCAGTTTTTATGGTTTTATCCGGGCTACTGTACTTAGGTTTTTCTACTATGCTCACAGATGCAGAAGTGCTTTTGCCGGCAGCAATTTCTTTGCGCAGATCCTGATCTAGATTGCGAGCCTTAAGCCGGTTTTCCGGTATCCTAGCAGCATGAGCGCTAACAGAAGCAAAGCCATGGGTAGCGTTATACTCACGTACGGTTAGGTTCAGCTCGCGCTGCGCCCTGACGACGTCCTTGCCGCTCTCGAGTATCTTCTGGCGCTGCGCCTCCAGCTCCGCCTGAGCCGCTGCCGGGTCGATGTTCTGCGCGATGGGGGTGGCGAGGACGCTCATCGCCGCTTGGAGTGGTGTTTCCGGTGGTGCGGATGATGCCCCCGCAGCGCCTGCGCCGCGTTCCAGCGGTGGCTTGGCCGCACGGGTCGAAACCGCACACCCAGCACCTTCTTCGGTAGCTTCTTTGCCGGCGTCAACCGCGCCTGCCATCATCACCTCCACGCTGCCAGGAGCGCGGCCAGCATGTAGCCATCTTGGCGGATCCGGCGCCACCAGTACCGGCGAGAGGCACTGGCGCACAGGGACGGTGCCGAAGTAGATGCGGTGGCTGCCGAACTCGATGATGCGGCCGTTCTTGGGGAAGATGCCGCCGTTGGCGAAGCAGCCCGCGTTGTCGTTGATGAAGTCCATGGCGTAGATGCGCTGCACCAACGCGGAGACCGTACGCTGGCCGGCGACGTCGAGGATGCCCGCCCGAATGTGAACTCCAGCAAGCGCCACTTCATGCCCCACGGTGGGCGCCAACTGTCGTCGTGGCGAACGAGCAGATGCCATGGGATGGCTTAAGTTGGGGCCGAATGGGCGCAAGAGGATTCGGGGGAGGATTTGCGACTAGGTGGGACGAACTTCTGGATGCTTTCCTCAAGAACACAACCAAAGGCCGGTATGCAAGAAGAAAGACAAGAGGAAGAACTCTGCTCTAGATCGCTAGCTTCATTGATCTCAACATGGTTGCAGGTTTCCGAGTGTACATAAGCGTCTCTGGATTGATCCTCTAACCTCTCGTCTGTGCCCTTAATAGGCTATGCCCCCTCTCCTTATATAGGGGAGAGGGTGGCTTACAGAGCAAAAACCCTAATGGCATCTTTGACTGGACAAACTACTTTACAAAGCTACTTTAATCATGGATGACGCCGGGGTCTTCTTTAATCAGGGACGCTGACGTCCTCCGGCTTCTTTCAGCGTCACCCCTCTCTTTGGCGCCGTGGCTCCGATTAAAGTCACTTTGCTTAGCTCATCCTTGTCTTCTAGCTCTGAAGAGAATCTTTGACCGGTCTTGCCGACCTGCCCTCCTTCCGGTATCTTCTTCATCCGGTTCCGGTATACCCCTCTGGGGATACCGGCCTGCCTTTACTTAGCCAAGCTCTTATCCCCTCTGGGGATACCGTCCTGCCTTTACTTAGCCAAGCTCTTATCTTTGTGCTCCGGTAAGAATACTAAACCGGTATCTCGATGGCCCAAACCATCCGGTTTGGCATGCCTTTGGCATACCGGGGGTCATCCCCCCAACATCTTCACTTGACAAGACTAGATTTTATTATTTGAAGGTAGGGTTCACAAAAAGGACGAGCAGAAAATAAGGAAATACGACCAGACTTTTACAATGGACAGCGCTGAGGATCTTCCGGAGGCACGGATCCACCCAGCCTCCGGATCGGTAACCGTTGGATTAACTAATTCCGACTGTCCGATCTGGAGCTCATTTTCCCTCTCTCACGCTTGTGCTTCATTGAAGCAACTTCGTGTTTGCTCGCAGCATCAACCAAAAAAGCTAACCACTCTGGGACGAATCGCGGGGGAAGACAGTGAGGGCGGCGCGGCGGCGCGAGGTAGCAATCGCTGGTGGACGCTGCAGCAATCGACGGCTGGAGGATGGCCCACCTACTCCGATCAATCCTCTACCCCTCTGAAGGGCATCCAAACCACCGGACCACGCCACCCTCGAAAGTGACATCCTTCTCTGCTTCAAATCATGGTCATCCCCGACGATGTGAGGGTGCTCAGGCAAGCACCAGAAAGGATGAACCTGTGCTACAAGGTTTTCGTGCTCGCTACAGCAACCCTGAAGTAGTTTTTACTCAGGACCCTGAGATTGAAGAACCTGCTGCTTCGGTGAGTGACCCTGCCTGGAATTTGTTGCTAATGTTGCTAGGGTTTTGGATGTTTATCTTTCCTCGTGATGATTTACATGTTGTCCTAGTTCTTCAATGTAGCAGATGCTATGTGTGGATAATGTGACATTGCTTCATGATTGTTTGCAGAGTTGCTGCTTGGTAGCAAGTTCTTATAGATAGCAGATGTGAATTTATTCATAAAATAGAAGAACAAAAATGTATCAATGACTTTTGCAACAACCAAATAATGTTTCAATGTCATCTTAATTTCTCACATTTGTTTCATGAAGAACAAATATAAAACTGTAGTTCCTGCCAATGATGTTTAACTAATTTTTGTTCTATCGTGCTGCCATACACCATAAGTAAATATTGTATCAACTAAACCATAACTCAAAATGTTTGGAGAGGTTTGTTGCTGATAGCATTCTAGGAGGGTTTGATCTCAACCAGCAATATGAAGATAATTGTGATGTTGATGCTACGGTGAATGTAAATGCTGAGTTCGTACCTGAACCAGGAAGTTCTTCTTTTGTGTCGGGGCCAGAAAGTGCTGCGTTTGTTCCGGGTCCAGAAAGTGCTACAAGTGGTAATGCTGCTGAAGAAGCAGCTGATGAGATATCTTCGCAACCTGCTATTCATTATGTTGGCATGGAATTCGATGATCTAGAAGAAGCATATAAAGTCTACAATGACTATGCCTACAAAACAGGGTTTGGCATAAGAATATGAAACATAAAATACAGTACAACACGCAATGTACCAAAGGATACAATACTGAACAAGGTGTTTGAGTGCGTCCATACTGAAAAAACTCCTGCTGCAACTCAAGGGACCCGAAACAGAAAAGATGTTGCTGCAAATATGATGGATAGTACAATTGACATGAGCAGCTTCACCACGGATAAACAATCAAAAGATAAAGGGCTGCAAATGGACCTGTCTGATACAAGGCTTTAATGCGCTACGATTGCAAAGCACATATGCATGTTGGCAAGCGAAACGGACATTGGACAATAACAGTTTTCACAGAGGATCACACACACCCTATGGTGAAGCAACTAGGACGACGCAGATATTACCGCTCACATAGGAAGGTGCCAGAAGAGGACTTTCAATTGATGCAAACCTTGCATAATCAGAACATTAGTACTGCTCAGATTATGGGGTGCCTAGGAAATGTTTGTGGTGGTGACATGAGGACATTGGGTTATGTGAAGAGAGATGTTTCGAACATAAGAACAATGCTATGTAATGATGTTTCGCTGCGAGACATGAGTCTGACAATTGAGTACTTTGAAAAGAGAAAGCGGAAAGCCTGAGCTTCTTTTATGCAACACAACTGGATGATAATAATGCTGTAAGGGCTCTGTTCTGGGTGGACGGGAGAACCAGGTCGTTGTATCCAAAGTACAAGGACTGTGTCTTCTTTGACACTACCTTCTGTACTAATACGTACAATATGCCTTTTGCACCAATATTCAGGATAAATAACCACACACACACACAATTGTGTTGGGTTGTGCTTTGCTACTTGATGAAACATTTGAAACATTCAAGTGGATGTTTGAAAGGTAGATGATGGCGATGAATCAAGTGGCGCCTGATCATATCATCACATATCAAGATCGGGAAATAGGTAATGCAATATCCAAAGTTTTCCCTGATTCAATACACAGATGTTGCTTCTACCATGTGGTGAACTTGGCGAGGAGGAATCTCGGTCCAAAATTAGTTGATGGGCACCCTTTTGGTGATGATTTTTATTCATGCATATATGGGACAGATTCACCTGAACAATTTGAATACTGCTGGAAGCACATGCTGCAAGTACACTCAATGTCGGAAAACAAACACCTACAGAACATGTGGGACAGTCGGAAAAAATGGGCACCTGTCTATTTCAGGCACAGATTCTTCCCGTTTACATCTACAACTCGAAGATCTGGAGGGCTGAATACATATTTCAAGAAGTTAGTTCGACCAAGTGAATTTATGTGGAAAGTGCAGCAATATGAATTGTGCCAGAACTTGATGCTAGATCGTGAAAATAATGCAGGTTTCATAATTGAGACAACAGGGAGACCTCTTTGGGGAAGGTTAGATACATGCAACTTCCTCATGATGCAACTTTCGATATGTTCATATATTCTTGCATCAATGAAATGTATCTACAATAGCTAATAGTTGTTTATGTTTGCAACTTTCATTTTATGCAGTTGGAACATTGAAGCACAATCTCGGAAATTCTACACCCCAGAAGTGTTTGAAAGGTTCCAGAAAATGATTTCGACATCAACAAGGTTTCATCCAATCCACGATGAAGCAGAAAAGTTGAGTTTTGACCTTGTTCGAAACATTGGACTAGATATGAAAACATATTGAGTTGAAGTTATTACTGTGGAATCATTGTATTGTTGTGGTTGCAACTCATTCGAGATGTGTGGCCTTTTATGCCCACACATCATCAGAGTAATGGTGCACCTAAATGTCCAGGAAATACCAGCAAGGTACTTGCTTCATTGCTGGTCTGATGCGGCAACAACAACTCCACCAGACCCAGGCGCAAACACAATCAGATTCGGGGTTCCTACCACCAACACACTGAAGTACAATGCACTGTGCAGGAAGATGAACAATCTTGCTTCAGATGCTTGCTACGCTGAAGATACATATGCAATTGTGTCAAGCATGGTTGGTGAAGCAAGTAAAACTGTAAGTAACATGAGGAGAGCTCGAAATGGATTGCAGCAACAGCCAGAAGATATACAGCCGGAACAACATGAAGCAGGACATCGGAATAATGAAGCACAACAAAATGAAACAGTAGATGAAGCACAAGGAAGTGGCAACCTGCGAAACCCACCCAGAAACAAGCCTAAAGGTCGTCCAAAAGAAACAGAAAAGCAACATAAACCTTTGGTCGAGCTAAGAGAAGAAGCAAACAAAAAGAGACAGAAAAAGGCGAGTGAACCCAAGTCCAAGAAGGAACCTGCTGCAAAATTGAAGAGGAAGGCAAGGGTGAAAAAATGTCCCTATTGCAACGAAGAAGGTCACACGATACAAGAATGCACGTGGATAAAATTTGCAAGACAAGCTGATGAAGCGAGAGCTGCAGGGGTTGAGTTGAGGTTATAGATGATGCGATAATGTTTAGTACAGAAATTTAGTCAGGTTGATATTATTAGTACTCATACTTGAAAAAATATTGTAAGAAACACATCTATAGGTTTACACAAAAAGTGCAATGCATATCAGATTTGTTTGTTGTTCAGTATAAAAAATCTATTTTGAATCAACTTGTGGTGCCATGTAAATCATTCATTAAATATGCTTTGAAGGAGAAGTGTACCATACCCTTTATTTGGTTGAAGCATTAGGTAAAAGTATTAGAAGCATAAATTCAGGTGGTATGAAGCACATACAAAGTGTTTTTGCAGCATGATATGCTTTGAAGCATAAATTCAGGTGGTATGAGCACATACAAAGTGCTCACATATGCTTTTGAAGCAACAAAATTTGTCTTTCGTAGCTTATCAGATATACATTTGAAGCTACAAAATTTGTGATTTATAGCTACAAAAAAGAAAACATGTAAGCAATTAGTGTGTGAGTTGTATGTTTGGGTAACAATTTGGATTTTGAAAAAAGGCTCCCGAAAACAACGAAACTTATGTTGTTTTCTGTTGTGGATGGTCAGGAGTAGACAAGTTGTAAAGGGACCAATCAATCTTTGCTAGACCTGACTCATTGACAAGCCTCCTGAAATTTGTGAACTACGAAGTAATAAAAGCAAGTGTAGTTAGTAGAAGCAAATCATTGATCATATGGTCCATGAACTATTTGTATCACTAACCAGATTGTTTGCAGATTCTTGCAACTTACTGGTACCATCAGCTTTTAGCAATGAATAAAAAATGTGGTACTGCTTGTGCACAAGATTGACAGAACACACAATCCAGTGGTACTCTTTCACAACAGGAAAGTAAAGCTACGAAAAAAACATTGAAACAAATAAGAACCTTCTTTTAGCATTTTTGACTTGCTGACCAGATCATCTTTTAGAAAAAATGACATGCAACAGAAAAAAGAAGGTACAAATAAAGCTCACCAGATCATCTTTTAGCATTTTTGACTTGCTGACTGCGGACTTGAAATCTTTCATGCATTCATTTGGATTGAATGTTGCTGGATCGACAATTAGCTTAGTCTGAAAATTTCATGATAGTCTTGTGAGTTGTGGTGGAGGTATTTGTTGGAACAATGTTTCAAAAGTTAAGTGGGGGAAGTACTAACCACCATATGCTGCGAGAATGCATACTTTTTCTTTGATCGGTTGCTTTCCGCTGCCAATAATGATGCTTCACGGTTGAACTTCTCAGTCCACACATCCATTACCTGGCTATATAGTGGCATTCGAGGCTTGAGAGAAGCTACAAAGCTCATGTATGTGCAAAAGTAGCGTCCAATCTGAACAAAAGCTTTGCTGCGAAGAAGCATATATGAAAACATAAAAAAGCGAGTTAAAATGGTTAGAAGCAAAAAGTTTCAAGTAATGAAGCATTACAGTAAGAATACTGAACCTCCTAAATTGAACTAATGAAGCACATGGTAGTATCAATTGAAGCAACATCTATTTATTAAAGAAACATAATATTTTAACAAATGCAAGTATAACAGAAAATGTGAACTCACGGGATATCATTCTTCGGATGCCTCTTTAATTTCCGACCATGTATGACAAATTTGTCGTACGTCTGAATTGTATCTTGAGAGACCCGAATCTTCTTCATTTTAGGAGGTGTAAGCTCATCCTTTGCTGCTCTCTTGGCTCTATTCCTCTTATCAACTCTATCTACCCCAGTAGTAGCATCTTTCTCAACAGAATCTATAATGACAACATCTGAAGAGGTAGAAGAAAAACAAGGAAAAACAGAGGGTCATGTCAACCCATTGAAACGAAGCATACAAGACGATAAAAATGTTGAAGCGGATAGTGCACCTGCACTCTTGGGGCCAATTGGTGTCTTTGGCTCACCCAAATCAGAAGCTTGAACAATGATGCAAAAAAACCAAAACACAAATAAGCTGCAGCACTGCAATTAAAAAGAACTCACGAAATGTTCACAAAATATATACAAAAAGCACATACTTGCAACAAGTGGAATCTTCAGAACAGCTGCAGTAGGAAGGTTTCCCACATCAGACGCTTTACCTGGATTCTTCGGAGGATCCACAACAGTTGCAGTGGATGGTTTCTTCGGAACAACAGCAACGACTGGATTCTCCACATCAGGCGCAGCATGTGCCTTATTATCCACAGTAGCCGCATCAGTTGGATTCTCCCCGGCAGCCACAGGAGGTGCCTTTTGCACGGCACTCGCAACATGTACCATCTCCACCGCAGCCGCAACAAGTTCGTTCTCCACGGCAGCTGCAAGTGGTTTCTTCAGAACAACTGCTGGAGGTGGATTACCCATAGAAGCCACAGAAGGTTGCTTCTCCACAGCAGCCGCAGACACATTGCCATGTTTCTCCACAGAAGATCTTTTTTCGACAAGCGGTGGCTTCTCCAAGTCAGGCACAGGAACTGGACACACAGAAGATGCAGCTGTATACCTACAGTAGCAAATGAACCAAAGCTTGTGATGTCTGGAATTGTATTTAAGTACTCCCATTCTTCAGAACCTTGAGGAAACAAATCCATTTAAGGAGGATCCGGAGCACGGTTCCATGCTTCTGCAGATACACCCTTTGAAATACTTGAACGAAACGGAGATCTCACCGGACTATCGACAAAGTTCAACTCACCAGGGTAGCCTTCTTTAAGCGAAGAATCAACAAGTATTGCAGGCTGTGGAACATCTGGTTTGTTGCTGCAATCATGGACCTCCGGATAATCTTCCATTGCATCAGTGTGTAAGTCAAGGTCTTCTTCAACATCATCACCGCTGTTGTGATCTCCTTCATCCATTGGGATTTCTCCATCCTTTGCAGCATCATGTTCCTCGGTAGATACATTGAGATTTGTGCTTTGCTCGCCATTTGTTGCTGATGGAACACAATACTTGGAACATCACCTTCTTGGATAGCAGCATCAACATCAACCAATAGAGCGGACATACGCTGTGAATACATGTGTTTCAACGCAACACCAAGATTCTTCATAGTTGCATCGACATCAGCAACATAAATATCCTTATGCTTATGATACATGTGTTTGTAACGAGCTAGAATCTGCAAAAAACATAGCAAAACTTGATTATTATTGATTATTGAAGCAAAAATACATTGCAGCAAAGGAAAATGAAAAACCTATATGTAACCAGCATGGACTAATCAGCAACAAAAAGCAAAGGTTAATTAAGCAAAACTATAATACTAAGGCAGCATTAAAAAGAAAATGCTAAGGTATACTTTGCAGATACAAGAACACAATTTAAAAAAGGTAGCAACATTTACTAAAATATAATGCAGCTAAAAAAACCTAAAGAGACAAATGGAGATCACTATTGAAGCACTTATATAAACCTACTAGCAAAAACATGCCAAAAATCACTTGCTTATACTGAAAAAGTAGCAGCAAACAGGGGAAGCCAATGAAGCAAAACTATAACAGTATGGCAACAACAAAAAAAGTCTAAGCTAGCAACCTGAAAAATATCTGATAAAAACTTTTAAAAAGGAAGTCTAATACAGGAAACAAAATTGATATATTGGTTACCTCCAATTCCTGGCTGCTTGGAAAACCAGGAACAAGCCATTCATCCAGTGATGCCGATGGGTTAACTTCGACTTCTTCAGCAGTTTCAGGAGGTTTACCAATTTGTGCATACGGAGTACTTGAGAACGGAAGAAACTGCAAAAACATCAGAAGCCAAAAAAATGACTATTGAACATGTAGACATATACAAAAATATGCAAAAATAGCCAACAACTGGTACCGAGAATTAAGTCTAACAGGTCTCCTTGCAAAAAAAGTACTGTTGAAGAGCTTTTTCTTGTCATTATCAGTAGCAACTACAAACTCGAAGTCCTTGCTCTTTACATGACAAATTCTAGGCTGTGAGTAGTCAATGACATACTCATTTGGAGGAAATTCCAAGTGATCCATATACACAATCTACATGAAGCACATTGTTTAAGCACATTGGTAGAAAAAATACACAGAAAAATGGAAATTTAAAAGGAAGCATGTGAAAATCAGGAAAATGCAATGAAAGAAACATGGAAAAGCAACATACCCCAAGGAATGGCAAAGCACCGCTTATCTAGAAATCACCACCCACGACACCTGATACTCGTAGCTTTGCCTTCTTCTCCAGGATTTTCTGAACATGCAACATACATTCATCCAATATGTGCTGATCCCAAGCTAGCTCCACTGAGGAGAAAGGGTCGGCAAGACATCCCAGGTAGTCCATAGACAACATGTTACCGGTGCCTGGGTTAAGAACCGTTGCGAGCACAAGAAGATCCCAGCTCCTAACTATGGTTTCCTCATCTTTAATGTCACATTCCATTAACACCTACAAAAATAAAAAAAGGCATGAGTACAGAAGCACCCAAAAAAACATGATGAAATCAGGAGTAGACAAACACAAGTATTTGAAGCAGAACAATAACAATGAAGCATCATAAAGCTAAAAACCATACATGCTTCAACACAAAAAGTTGTACCTTCTCAGCATTTTTTATGGGCAGCCTTGGGTTATTCTGCTTATAAACATCACACACCTGGCATGAAACACTACTGTTAATCAAGTCAACAGCCCTGTTACCTGATGGTACATTAAATACATTCCTGAACATGTCTGTAGTGAACACAATTCTCTTCCCATGATAACAGAACTCACGCAGCTGATAACTTGTATGTGTCACAATAAAATCAAGAAGGCGATTTGGCACATTGAATGGAGCAACACTACGCATGCTCTTAAATGCACTCCTCTTTGCAATAACATCCCACTTATTCTGCGGAAGTTTCTTATCAACAAATTGGCGCAAACGCTTTGCTCCAAAACGATCCTTCAAGTTATATACGGGATCCACCTCCATCATTAAAACCTGAAGTTATATACAGTAGCAGCCACATAGATACATGAGAATGGAACCTAATTAATTGTAACATCCATCACTGGCAAACTAGAAAATGCATCATACCAACCAAATGGTTGCTACATAACACTGGAGAATATGCTGACCCTAACATAGATAGAAACATGCCAATTATGAAGCTACATTGTAGCAAAAAAACAAAAATACAGGACACCAAACAACAGACAATATTAGCCTACCAGATGAGTTTCATCAGAATGGTGACCAAACATGAGAACACGCTAGTACCAAAACTACCAGGGAGGAACTCACCACGAATCGAGCAGCACCAGATGAGCTAGATCTCCGTCAAATCACGGGGGAATTTTTTTTGTTGGCGGCGGATTAGACGGCGGCGCTACAGCGAGAATGGCGGCGGATTAGACGGCGGCTGTGGGTACCCCGGAGGTCAGGGCTAGACAAACCCAGATATCACATCTGGCATAAGCCTGACCTAGATCTCTAGGGCCTACATGGTGAGAATCAGTAACACAACAGTGACTCTACGACTGAAAGCAAATATATTACAACTCTTAGCAGAGTTAAGATCCAAATTTATTACACGCAGAGGTCATTGACCACAAATCAACAAGCAACGGAAAGCAAATTATGTTATCTAGATAACAAGACTGCAAAGGGCCTAAGAGGCCATAACATAAGGCGACGTCCCAGCCCATAAGTCTCGAGCTGCCGCCCGAGGAACTCCGAACTACTCGTCGACGTCAAGGTAGAAGCCACCATCAGTTGGAAGAACTTCGTCTGAAACAAAGCATGCAAGGCTGAGTACAGGGACTCAGCAAGACTTAGTACAACCTGTTAGCAAAGCGGGTATGCGAGGCTTTATGTGGAGCTTATTTTGCGGAAAGCCAATTTTCCTTTGTAAACAGGAGGGAGCAGAAGCTCGTCTATTCAGACCATTTCTAAAAGGGGTAAGAGAGCGATATCAACTCTAGCTCTAAGATCATCATGTTGAATCCACCGAATCTTCATCATCACCCGAACCTATCACCTAGGATCACCCCCTCGACACCCTGAGAAGGGATCCTTATCACACATTGACATCAAGTTTTACGATTAGGTTCAAGTTGTCTATGATCACAGAATCCATCACCAAGTCGTCCGTAACCGTGGACACGGCTTTTTGAAAAGATTTACCCTGCAGGGGTGTACAACTTTACCCACACGCGCCGACCGACTCTTAATGCCACTATAGATTAACACACTTCCTTGGTGTGCTGGCAGAGGGTGGTCGACCAAAACATTTCCCTTACTTCGCCTATTCCATGAGTCAAACTAACTGGGGAGCTCCGTCATCGTAGGTAGCCATTCTCCGAGGCGGTCCCGGTCATTGTGTGCAGGGGATCCAGTTCAATGCCTCCAGCATCCTTCACCCCGGCCACGCCCTGTATGATGCACTTTGAAAACCTTTTCCACCTTTCCCCCATGCGTATGCCAAATGGAACTCGCAAACTAATTGACTCATGGGTAAGCTAGGTAAGTTCGGGCCAAGGGGTTCCCATGGGCCCCGTGTGGCTGTACGCTCAGTCTTGGTTCCGAAGGCGAGAACTCAGGTCCTAGTAACGGCGAGAACGAGTCAAATCACCACATCCCCATGTGGCGGCCCATCCAAGCCTTTAGCATGTTTATTAACATCATCACCGATCTTACCACGTCATCCCGTCAAACTAGGTTCATTCGTAGCTCGATTCATCAACCGGATGGATCAGACTTCAACAGCTAAGCATGGCTAAGCATAACACATATACGGCTCTAGCGATGCGAACAAGCTCAGACCTAGTTTTGCTAGGAGCGGTGGATCAGTAACTCTGGGCTACAAGGATGGAATTATGCACACATAGGATATCTACAACTGCCGATAAAACATATTTGAAGCGGATGCAATATGTAAGAACCAGAAGTAAAGCATTTTAAAACCATATATGAACCAGGTTAGGGCTTGCCTTGTCCCTCGTTGTTCTGGTGCTGCTCTTCGGGGGCGTTGATGTCAGGCTCGCGTTCGATCCCTATCGAGAAGAACCAAATACCGGAAAGGAAGAGCACAATCAAGACAAGGTACAATGCAATGCACATACAATATGATGACATGACATTTTAATGCTTCCAAAGTAGCCCTAGAACTAGATCACCATATTAATTGGAGTGGAAATGCTCAAACCGTAGCATTCCCATGAACTCCATATGTAAATAAAGGGTTCGAAACCATCCTTATTGATACAGTATTGTATTTGACTTAAATATGCATGATTTTGACATAAACAAAAAGAGCTTCTTTTTCTGAACATGTTGGTATCTTATTTGCATTTTTCTGAATTTATATGAATATTCTTTGGATTTTATAAGTTCGCTCATCTCTGGACATTTACTTGACAAAACAACAAGGTAGCTGAATTACTTGAGCTAAACCAGCTTCAAGCCTTTGTAACGACTGGTACACTCAAACTGTTCAGCTTAAAAAGCTACAGGAAACCTAATGTCTGGAAAGAACAATATATCTGACAGCAGTTGGTTCTATCTCCCAAACCATGCATTAAGAAACTTCTTTCTAGTGGAGTACTAGTTCCCTGAACTAGCACGACAAAGTTGCAACTGGGAAAACCTGGGACTATTTAGGCTACAACAATATAGATTAAGATGCAACGATTTGGTTTGGATATCGGAAAGACTAAAGCTGAAATAAGTCCAACTTATTCCAGTGTACTTAATCGAAGCTCGGAAAATAACCAATGGTTCATGTACAGTTCTCTGTTGGGACGAAAATAACTTCAGGGTATCCTCATTTCAGAAAACTGTATGTACATGGATTAATCTTAGCACACCACTGAATGAGAAGTATTCATTTACGTCTCAGATTGAGAAACTGTAAGAAATGGCGTTCTTTGCTCTCTGTCGCTCAAACTGAAACTCTCTGATGTAGCTCTCTCTATTTTGCTGAAAGTTACAATAGTAGTTGTAGGTCTATGTATTTCTTACTGAACCTTTACTACTTCTGTGATAAAAGTTTTTGAGAGAACAAAACCAAGTAGCTAAAATGGAAGCTCCAAGAATTTTGTCTGAGAACAAGCCCTAACATGAATTGGAAGATCCGAAGTTTCTCTCTTTCCAACCTAAATACATATTGTCCACCTCTAGACATCAGTTTATATCAGGGGGAAAACAAGGAACAAATCTGGAACAAGAAAGGGAATCATCAGGGCCTTACATACAGGTTGTACCTGTGCTCAAAGATGCTGAAGAAGAGATCGGAGGTGGCCTGGTTGTTCCTTCTCTCCCTCCTTTCCTCCCCTCATGCCCTCTTTACTTTCTTCCTCTGGTCCAGTGAATAGTCCGGTGGCAGGCCGACCTTCTCCTCCCTGGACTCCTATGCTCCCTCAACTGAACTAGTTCCTCTCCAAGCTAGGTCACAGCCATGGCGCTGGTTCTTGGCTTTCTCCCGAGGCGACAAGGCTGGGTGGATAAGAATGGTATGTGGTTTGCTAGGTGCTACGCTGGGAGTAGTAATACTAGTTGGTCACTTCACCTGGAGTCAAGTGCGGTACTCTTTCTTGATATTTTGGATAGCTGGTACTGTAGCTCATCTCTATCAAACCAACACTAGTAATTTAGCTTTAGGTACTGGGATTTAGTTTCAGCTACAGACTTGTATGTTTCATACAACTAGGTGAGTTTAAAATATTTACACCTTTACAAAAACCAACACATATGTAGTTTATTTTTTTATGAGTTAAATTAAATGCATGCTATGCTCAGGAGTGCAAGATTTCTCTTTAATACAAACATTATTTATTAAACAAGTTTGGGATGTTACAACTCTACCCGCCTTACAAGAATCTCGTCCTCGAGATTCCTAGATTTTAGAAAAGAAGGAAGGGTACTTAGATCGTAAACGATCTTCTCGTTCCCAGGTTGCTTCTTGCTCAGAATGATTGGACCACTGAACTTTCAGGAACTTGATGCTCTGACGTCGAGTTTTACGCTCGGCTTCATCAAGGATACGAACAGGATGTTCTCGATAAGTTAGATCCTCTCGGAGGTCAAGAGTCTCGTGATCAACACCACGGATAGGATCTTTGAAGCAACGCTTGAGTTGGGACACATGGAAGACATCATGAACTTCAGGAAAATTGGAAGGTAACTCCAACTTGTAGGAAACATTACCACGCTTGGCAAGGACAAGGAAAGGACCAACATAGTGAGGAGCTAGTTAGCCTTTGATACCGAAACGACGGACACCCTTGAGAGGAGTGACTCGAAGATAAGCTCGATCACCAATTTCATACTTCACTTCTTGATGATGGCGATCATAATAGCTCTTTTGACGTGACTGAGCAGTTTTCAGACGCTCGCGAATGATGCGAACTTGATCTTCTGCTTCGTTGATTATATCTGGTCCAAAGAACTTTCTTTCTCTAGTTTCGGACCAATTCAAAGGAGTTCTACACCTTCTGCCATACAAAGCTTCAAAAGGTGCCATGCCCAGGCTAGATTGGAAGCTGTTGTTATAAGTGAACTCGGCAAATGGAAGGCACTTTTCCCAATCTTTACCAAAGCATATAACATAGGCTCTGAGCATGTCTTCAAGAATTTGATTCACTCTTTCGGTTTGACCACCGGTTTGAGGATGATAGGCTGTGCTGAAGGAAAGACGAGTTCCCATAGCTTGTTGAAAGCTAGCCCAGAACTTTGACGTAAAAAGACTCCCACGATCAGAGACGATCTTCTTAGGAACACCATGAAGAGTGACTATCCGTGAGATGTACAGATCTGCTAGTTGACTAGCTTTTATGTCTTCACGGATAGGAAGGAAATGAGCAACCTTGGATAGACGGTCAATGACTACCCATATAGCATCTCTTCCATTTTTGTTCTTGGGGAGACCGGTAATGAAATCCATGCCAATTTCATCCCATTTCCACACTGGAATTGATAGAGGTTGGATAGTGCCAGCATGTCTTTGATGTTCAGCTTTTACGCGACGACAAACGTCGCATTCAGCAACAAACTTAGCGATTTCTTGCTTCATCCCGGACCACCAGAATCTATGGCGAAGATCCCGATACATTTTGGTACTAATAGGATGGATAGAAAGGGATGACTCATGTGCTTCTTTAAGGATTAGCTCTTTCAGATCCGATTTATCCGGTACGACTAAACGCTTACCGAAATAAACGGTACCTTGATCATCAATGGAGAAACATTTAGCAACTCCGCTAGCAATGTTCTTCTTGATCTCGGTAATGCCAGAATCTTGCTTCTGAGTCTTATTGATCTGGTCTTCAAGAGAGGGCTTCACCTCTAGATTAGCAAGGAATCCACTAGGAACAATCTCAAGGTTGAGTTTTGCAAGTTCCTCATAGAGAGAAGGTTGCGCTTGCTTAACCATCAGATTGTTGCAATAGGACTTCCGACTTAGCGCATCAGCAACGACATTGGCTTTGTCGGGTTTATAGTTGAGACCCAAGTCATAATCTTTTATGACTTCTAGCCATCTTCTCTGTCTGATATTCAGATCCGGCTGGGTGAAAAGATACTTCAGACTTTGATGATCTGAGTACAACTCGCAACGATTACCATAAAGGTAAGGTCGCCATTGCTTAAGAGCATGGATCACAGCTGCAAGCTCGAGATCATGAGTAGGATAATTGAGCTCATGTGGTTTCAACTGTCGAGAGGCATAGGCCACCACATGGCCATCTTGCATCAACACACATCCAAGCCCTTGGAGAGAGGCATCACAATACACAATGAAGTCTTTGCTTGTGTCCGGAAGGACGAGCACAGGAGCAGTAGTCAGCTTGGTTTTCAAAACCTGGAAACTTTCTTCAGCCTTTTCTGACCATTCGAACTTCTTGTCTTTCTTGAGAAGATCGGCCATTGGCTTGGCAATCTTGGAGAAATTTTCAATGAATCGACGGTAATAACCCGCCAGACCGAGAAAACTTCGAATCTCCTTAGCTGACTCAGGTGTCTTCCAGTCAAGAACGGCTTGAACTTTATCTGGAATGACTGCAACACCTTTTTCAGAGATAACATGACCAAGGAATATGAGCTCTTTTAACCATAACTCACATTTGGAGAATTTGGCGTAGAGACGGTGCTCACGAAGTTTGGTTAGCACTAGACGGAGATGTTCCTCATGTTCATCTTCGGTTTTGGAGTAGATCAGAATATCGTCGATGTAGACCACGACGAACTTGTCAAGATACTCCATGAAAACAGAGTTCATGAGCCGCATAAAAGTGGCTGGAGCATTTGTAAGGCCAGAGGACATGACAGTGTACTCGTAAAGACCATAACGGGTTGTAAACGCTGTCTTTGGAATGTCCTCCTTGCGGATTTTGATTTGATGGTAACCTGATCTCAAATCCATCTTGGAGAAGACTGTGGCACCGGACAACTGATCAAAAAGATCTTATAGGAAGAGGGTATTTGTTCTTGATTGTCACTGCATTGAGCGGACGGTAATCAACAACCAGTCGCGGAATGTTGGTATCTCTCTTCTTGAAAAAGAGGGCAGGGCAACCCCAGGAAGAAGTACTGGGTTATATGAAGTTCTTCTCTTCTAACTCCTCTAACTGCTTCTTTAGTTCAACCAACTCTTCCGGAGGCATACGATATGGTCTCCGGGGAACAGGAGCAGTTCCGGGAACCAACTCAATGACAAAGTCCACACTTCGATCAGGTGGCATGCCAGGTAACTCTTGAGGAAAGACATCTGGAAAGTCACGGACCACCCAGACATCGGAGATTTCTTGTTTAGGCAGGGCTTCAATGGCATACAACTCGGCTTCAGGGGTAAACCTTGCCGACGGAGGTATTGCGGATGGAGCCCAGTACAGAACACTTTTGCCGGAAAGATTGGTTAGTACAACAGACCTAGCTGCGCAATCAATGACAGCCTTATGCTTTACTAGCCAATCCATGCCCAAGATGACATCAATGTCAGTTGACTTGAGGGCAATGAGAGAGGTGGGGAACCATACTGGCCCTATACTGATTATGACCTCACGGGTAATCCAAATGGTTTGCCAACGAGACCCGGGAGTTGTGATCTCTAGAGGGGAGGGCATTTTCTCGAAGGGTATATCATGCTTTTGGGAAAACTCTTGAGATATGAATGTATGCGATGCTCCGGAATCAAACAGAATTGTAGCTAGGATTGAGTTTATATAGAGCGTACCCATTAGGACGCTTGGATCCTCTTCAGCCTCATCAGCAGAGACATGGGTCAGACGAGCACGACAAGAGGAGGGATCAACGGAATGGATCTTGGGTTAAAGGCCAGCATCATGTACTTAGATTCACGCTAAGAGAACCGAGCACAATCCGGGACCTTCGGTTCAAGTCCAAGGGGAAAACACAAATAAAGGGGTAACTACTATCTGAGTGACACAGAGGACACTGCGAGGTAGTAATCACAAGGTAACTTTCAAGAAGCCATACCTAGCTTCAGAAGTATTATTCAAGAGAATTAAAAAGGGAAGGAGGCATCCAAGGTAAGAAGAAACCTTGAAGCCTAGAACAGAATTATGTGGAACCCACAAAGTAAAAAGATCATGAGAAACGGATTCCTTGGAAAGGATTTCAATGGAATGATAACATCAACTGAATGGAAGGAACAAGATTCAGATCAACTGATGCAACTTTAGGAACACTGAGTTAAGCAATCAAGTACAGAGTACTTTTTAGAGAAAACAACCCAAACCCGTAGATCCTATAAGTTTAGAAATAACAGGGTAGAGGTAAAACCTTTTTCAATCAAAACAAGGTAAGATGACTCAGCATTAGAGTGACACCAGATAAGGAGTAAAAAGAATCCTATTCAGATGTTTTTGCAAATACTTTTAGCTTTCAAATAGTTTTCACAACTACTAGACTCAACATCGACCAGTCGAAAGGGTTTCCTACAGGCAGTCCTGCTCTGATACCAAAACCTGTGGGTACCCCAGAGGTCAGGGCTAGACAAACCCAGATATCACATCTGGCATAAGCCTAACCTAGATCTCTAGGGCCTACAGGGTGAGAATCAGTAACACAACAATGACTCTACGACTGAAAGCAAATATATTACAACTCTTAGCAGAGTTAAGATCCAAATTTATTACACGCAGAGGTCACTGACCACAAATCAATAAGCAACGGAAAGAAAATTATGTTATCTAGATAACAAGACTGCAAAGGGCCTAAGAGGCCATAACATAAGGCGACGTCCCAGCCCATAAGTCTCAGGCCGCCGCCTTAGGAACTCCAAACTACTCGTCGACGTCAAGGTAGAAGCCACCATCAGTTGGAAGAACTTCGTCTGAAACAAAGCATGCAAGGCTGAGTACAGGGACTCAGCAAGACTTACTACAACCTGTTAGCAAAGCGGGTATGCGAGACTTTATGTGGATCTTATTTTGCGGAAAGCCAATTTTCCTTTGTAAACAGGAGGGAGCAGAAGCTCGTCTATTCAGACCATTTTTAAAAGGGGTAAGAGAGCGATATCAACTCTAGCTCTAAGATCATCATGTTGAATCCACCGAATCTTCATCATCACCTGAACCTATCACCTAGGATCACCCCCTCGACACCCTGAGAAGGGATCCTTATCACACATTGACATCAAGTTTTACGATTAGGTTCAAGTTGTCTATGATCACAGAATCCATCACCAAGTCGTCCGTAACCGTGGACACGGCTTTTCGAAAAGATTTACCCTGCAGGGGTGTACAACTTTACCCACACGCGCCGACCGACTCTTAATGCCACTATAGATTAACACACTTCCTTGGTGTGCTGGCAGAGGGTGGTCGACCAAAACCTTTCCCTTACTTCGCCTATTCCATGAGTCAAACTAACTGGGGAGCTCCGTCACCGTAGGTAGCCATTCTCCGAGGCGGTCCCGGTCATTGTGTGCAGGGGATCCAGTTCAATGCCTCCAACATCCTTCACCCCGGCCACGCCCTGTATGATGCACTTTGAAAACCTTTTCCACCTTTCCCCCATGCGTATGCCAAATGGAACTCGCAAACTAATTGACTCATGGGTAAGCTAGGTAAGTTCGGGCCAAGGGGTTCCCATGGGCCCCGTGTGGCTGTACGCTCAGTCTTGGTTCCGAAGGCGAGAACTCAGGTCCTAGTATCGGCGAGAACGAGTCAAATCACCACATCCCCATGTGGCGGCCCATCCAAGCCTTTAGCATGTTTATTAACATCATCACTGATCTTACCACGTCATCCTGTCAAACTAGGTTCATTCGTAGCTCGATTCATCAACCGGATGGATCAGACTTCAACAACTAAGCATGGCTAAGCATAACACATATACGGCTCTAGCGATGCGAACAAGCTCAGACCTAGTTTTGCTGGGAGCGGTGGATCAGTAACTCTGGGCTACAAGGATGGAATTATGCACACATAGGATATCTACAACTGCCGATAAAACATGTTTGAAGCGGATGCAATATGTAAGAACTAGAAGTAAAGCATTTTGAAACCATATATGAACCAGGTTAGGGCTTGCCTTGTCCCTCGTTGTTCTGGTGCTGCTCTTCGGGGGCGTTGATGTCAGGCTCGCGTTCGATCTCTATCGAGAAGAACCAAATACCGGAAAGGAAGAGCACAATCAAGACAAGGTACAATGCAATGCACATACAATATGATGACATGACATTTTAATGCTTCCAAAGTAGCCCTAGAACTAGATCACCATATTAATTGGAGTGGAAATGCTCAAACTGTAGCATTCCCATGAACTCCATATGTAAATAAAGGGTTCGAAACCATCCTTATTGATACAGTATTGTATTTGACTTAAATATGCATGATTTTGACATAAACAAAAAGAGCTTCTTTTTCTGAACATGTTGGTATCTTATTTGCAATTTTCTGAATTTATATGAATATTCTTTGGATTTTATAAGTTCGCTCATCTCTGGACATTTACTTGACAAAACAACACGGTAGCTGAATTACTTGAGCTAAACCAACTTCAAGCCTTTGTAACGACTGGTACACTCAAACTGTTCAGCTTAAAAAGCTACAGGAAACCTAATGTCTGGAAAGAATAATATATCTGACAACAGTTGGTTCTATCTCCCAAACCATGCATTAAGAAACTTCTTTCTAGTGGAGTACTAGTTCCCTGAACTAGCACGACAAAGTTGCAACTGGGAAAACCTGGGACTATTTAGGCTACAACAATATAGATTAAGATGCAACGATTTGGTTTGGATATCGGAAAGACTAAAGCTGAAATAAGTCCAACTTATTCCAGTGTACTTAACTGAAGCTCAGAAAATAACCAATGGTTCATGTACAGTTCTCTGTTGGGACGAAAATAACTTCAGGGTATCCTCATTTCAGAAAACTGTATGTACATGGATTAATCTTAGCACACCACTGAATGAGAAGTATTCATTTACGTCTCAGATTGAGAAACTGTAAGAAATGGTGTTCTTTGCTCTCTGTCGCTCAAACTGAAACTCTCTGATGTAGCTCTCTCTATTTTGCTGAAAGTTACAGTAGTAGTTGTAGGTCTCTGTATTTCTTACTGAACCTTTACTACTTCTGTGATAAAAGTTTTTGAGAGAACAAAACCAAGTAGCTAAAATGGAAGCTCCAGGAATTTTGTCTAAGAACAAGCCCTAACATGAATTGGAAGATCCGAAGTTTCTCTCTTTCCAACCTAAATACATATTTTCCACCTCTAGACATCAGTTTATATCAGAGGGAAAACAAGGAACAAATCTGGAACAAGAAAGGGAATCATCAGGGCCTTACATACAGGTTGTACCTGTGCTCAAAGATGCTGAAGAAGAGATCGGAGGTGGCCTGGTTGTTCCTTCTCTCCCTCCTTTCCTCCCCTCATGCCCTCTTTACTTTCTTCCTCTGGTCCAGTGAATAGTCCGGTGGCAGGCCGACCTTCTCCTCCCTGGACTCCTATGCTCCCTCAACTGAACTAGTTCCTCTCCAAGCTAGGTCACAGCCATGGCGCTGGTTCTTGTCTTTCTCCCGAGGCGACAAGGCTGGGTGGATAAGAATGGTATGTGGTTTGCTAGGTGCTACGCTGGGAGTAGTAATACTAGTTGGTCACTTCACCTGGAGTCAAGTGCAGTACTCTTTCTTGATATTTTGGATAGCTGGTACTGTAGCTCATCTCTATCAAACCAACACTAGTAATTTAGCTTTAGGTACTGGATTTAGTTTCAGCTACAGCTTGTATGTTTCATACAACTAGGTGAGTTTAAAATATTTACACCTTTACAAAAACCAACACATATGTAGTTTATTTTTTTATGAGTTAAATTAAATGCATGCTATGCTCAGGAGTGCAAGATTTCTCTTTAATACAAACATTATTTATTAAACAAGTTTGGGATGTTACAGCGGCGCTACAGCTAGGTTTTCAGGGAGAGCTCTGATACGTCTCAAACGTATCTATAATTTCTTATATACACTTTATACTCACATGTTTTATGACAATACTCACATGTTTTACATACACTTTATATCATTTTTATGCATTTTCCGGCACTAACCTATTAACAAGATGCCGAAGCGCTAGTTCCTGTTTTCTGCTGTTTTTGGTTTCAGAAATCCTACACAGGAAATATTCTCGGAATTGGACGAAACAAAAGCGCGCGGTCTTATTTTCCATGGAGCCTTCCAGAAGTCCGAAGAGGAAACGAAGAGGAGCCGAGGGGGCCCCACACCACCTGGTGGCGCGGCCAAGAGGGGGGCGCGCCGCCCTATGGGGTGGGCCCCTCGAGCGTCCCCCGACTCTGCCCCTTCGCCTATATATTCTCTCCGTCGCGAAAACCCTATTACCGAGAGCCACGATATGATAAAAGTTCCAGAGACGCCGCCGCCAATCCCATCTCGGGGGATTCAGGAGATCGCCTCCGGCACCCTGCCGGAGAGGGGAATCATCACCCGGAGGACTCTACATCACCATGCCCGCCTCCGGACCGATGCGTGAGTAGTTCATCCTTGGACTATGGGTCCATAGAAGTAGCTAGATGGTTGTCTTCTCCTCTTGTGCTATCATGTTTAGATCTTGTGAGCTGCCTATCATGATCAAGATCATCTATTTGTAATGCTACATGTTGTGTTTGTTGGATCCGATGAATATGGAATACTATGTCAAGTTGATTATTGATCTATCATATATGTGTTGTTTATGATCTTGCATGCACTCCGTTGCTAGTAGAGGCTCTGGCCAAGTTGATACTTGTGACTCCAAGAGGGAGTATTTATGCTCGATAGTGGGTTCACGCCTCCATTGAATCTGGGACGATGCGATGAAAGTTCTAAGGTTATGGATGTGCTGTTTCCACTAGGGATAAAACAACAATGCTTTGTCTAAGGATATTTGTATTGTTTACATTACGCAGAGTACTTAATGCAATTGTCTGTTGTTTGCAACTTAATACTGGAAGGGGTGCGGATGCTAACCCGAGGGTGGACTTTTTAGGCATAGATGCATGCTGGATAGCGGTCTATATTCTTTGTCGTAATGCCCTAAGTAAATCTCATATTAGTCATCATGATATGTATGTGCATTGCTATGCTCTCTTTATTTGTCAATTGCCCAACTGTAATTTGTTCACCCAACATGCTATTTATCTTATTGGAGAGACACCACTAGTGAACTGTGGACCCCGGTCCATTCTTTTACCTCTGAAATACAATCTACTGCAATCATTGTTTTTTGCTGTTTTTTGCAAACAAACATCATTCTCCACACCATACGTTTAATCCTTTGTTTACAGCAAGCTGGTGAGATTGACAACCTCACTGTTAAGTTGGGGCAAAGTATTTTGATTGTGTTGTGCAGGTTCCACGTTGGCGCCGGAATCCCTGGTGTTGCGCCGCACTACACTCCTTCACCAACAACCTTCATGTGGCCCTCATCTCCTACTGGTTCGATAACCTTGGTTTCTTACTGAGGGAAAACTTGCTGCTGTACGCATCACACCTTCCTCTTGGGGTTCCCAACGGACGTGTGCTTCACCCGTTATCAAGCTCTTTTTCTGGCGCCGTTGCCGGGGAAGTGAAGAAAAATTACACCACAGAGATTTCTAACTCCCACGTCAACTGCACGCCAGCAGATCTTTTTCTGGCGCCGTTGCCGGGGAGATCAAGACACGCTGCAAGGGGAGTCTCTCACATCCAATCTCTTTACTTTGTTTATTGTCTTGCTTTACTTTATTTTATTTTTTTGTTTGCTTTCTTTATATCAAAAACACAAAAAAATTAGTTACTTGTTTTACTTTACTTAATTTAGTTTGCTTTACTTATTTTTATTATTGTTAAAATGAATACTCCTGAGAACACTAAGCTGTGTGACTTCACAGGCACAAATAATAATGATTTCATATGCACACTGATGTCTACGCACACTTCTATTCCTGTAGACAGTGTTGGGCCTCCAAGAGCAGAGGTTTGTAGAACAGCAGCAAGTTTCCCTTAAGTGAATCACCCAAGGTTTATCGAACTCAGGGAGGTAGAGGTCAAAGATATCCCTCTCAAGCAACCCTGCAATTACGATACAAGAAGTCTCTTGTGTCCCCAACATACCTAATACACTTGTCAGATGTATAGGTGCACTAGTTCGGCGAAGAGATAGTAAGATGCAAGTGATATGGATGAATATGAGTGGTAATAACAATTTAAAATAAATATGGCAGCAAGCAAACATGTAACAGAACTTGTTGGAAACGGTGTTTCAATGCTTAGAAACAAGGCCTAGGGATCATACTTTCACTAGTGGACACTCTCAACATTGATCACATAACTGAATAAATAAATGCTACTTTCTACACTCTCTTGTTGGATAACAAACACCATTCATTGTGTAGGGCTACAAGAGCTCCCTCAAGCCGGAGTAAACAAGCTCCACAACATTCGGAGTTCATATTTAAGTAACCTCTAGAGTGCATAATAGACCATTGCAATTTAGACCGAGTACTAACATAGCATGCACACTGTCACCATCAGCTATGAAAGGGGGAATAGATCGCATCAATACTATCATAGTAATAGCTAACTCCATAATCTACAAGAGATTACAATCATAACCTATGCCAAGTACTACATGATGCACACACTGTCAACATTACATCATGGAGGAGGAATAGACTACTTTAATAACATCACTAGAGTAGCACATAGATTAATAGTGATACAAAGCTCATCATATGGATCTCAATCATGTAAGGCAGCTCATGAGATCATTGTATTGAAGTACATGGGAGAGAGATGAACCACATAGCTACCGGTAGAGCCCTTAGCCTCGAGGGAGAACTACTCCCTCCTCATCATGGGAGAGAGCAGCGGCGATGAAGATGGCGGTGGTGTCGATGGAGATGACTCCGGGGGCAATTCCCCGTCCCGGCGGCGTGCCGGAACAGAGACTTCTGTCCCCCGAATCTTGGCTTCGCGATGGCGGCGGCTCTGGAACTTTTCTTGTATCGTGGCTTATTTTTTTAGGGTTTTCGCGATGGAGGCTTTAAGTAGGCGGAAGGGCAGCCTCGGAGGGGTCCTGGGGGACCCACACACTAGGGGGGCGCCCCCTGGCCACGCCGCCATGTGGTGTGGGGCCCCCTTGGCTCCCCTCTGGTCCCTCTTCGGTGCTCTGGAACCTTCCGTGGAAAATAGGACCCTGGGCGTTGATTTCGTCCAATTCCGAGAATATTTCCTTTGTAGGATTTCTGAAACCAAAAACAGCAGAAAACGAGCAATCGGCTCTTCGGCATCTCGTCAATAGGTTAGTGCCGGAAAATGCATAATAATGACATAAAGTGTGTATAAAACATGTGAGTATCATCATAAAAGTAGCATGGAACATAAGAAATTATAGATACGTTTGAGACGTATCACACACCTATTGCTCCACCTGCTGCTACAACAGAATTATATGAAATTAAACCTGCTTTACTAAATCTTGTTATGAGAGAGCAATTTTCTGGTGTTAGTACTGATGATGCTGCTGCCCATCTTAATAATTTTGTTGAACTTTGTGAAATGCAAAAGTATAAGGATGTAGATGGGAACATTATAAAACTGAAATTGTTTCCTTTCTCCTTAAGAGGAAGAGCTAAAGATTGGTTGCTATCTTTGCCTAAGAATAGTATTGATTCATGGACTAAATGTAAAGATGCTTTCATTGGTAGATATTATCCTCCTGCTAAAATTATATCTTTGAGAAGTAGCATAATGAATTTTAAGCAATTGGATAATGAACATGTTGCCCAAGCATGGGAAAGAATGAATATTTGGTAAAGAATTGCCCTACCCATGGACTGACTACTTGGATGATCATCCAAACCTTTTATGCAAGATTAAATTTTTCTTCGAGAAACCTATTGGATTCAGCTGCTGGAGGTACTTTTATGTCCATCACTTTGGGTGCCGCAACAAAGCTTCTTGATGATATGATGATCAACTACTCTGAATGGAACACTGAAAGGACTCCACAAGGTAAGAAGGTAAATTCTGTTGAAGAAATCTCCTCCTTGAGTGATAAGATCGATGTTATTATGTCTATGCTTGTTAATGGTAGATCTAATGTTGATCCTAATAATGTTCCTTTAGCTTAATTGGTTGCTCAAGAAGAGCATGTTGATGTGAACTTCATTAAAAATAGTAATTTCAACAACAATGCTTATAGGAATAATTTTGGTAACAACTATAGGCCATATCCTTCTAATAATGGTAATCCTTATGGTAATTCTTATGGTAGATCTGTTTTGCCTAGTGAGGAAAAGATGCTAGAAATTGAAAGAGCTACTAAGAGCTTTATGCAATCACAATATGAGCAAAATTAATTGTTTACTAAAACTATGAATGAACAATCTGCCTTGTTGAAAAATATAGGGAATCAACTTGAAACTTTGAGTATGGAAATTTCTGGTTTGCAAACTAAGCTTTCAAATGCTGAAAACTGAATCTCATACATGTCTGAGTCACAAGATTCTTTAATTAATAAAATGGCTGCTAAACCTGAGGATAATGGTAACAAAATTCTTACTACAGCAAACACTATCCAAGTTCGAATTAATGAAAATATTAGATTGATGGCTGAATTGCATACTAGGTGGGAAAGAGAAGAAAAACTTGCTAAAGAGAATAATGTAGCTAAAGTTTGGACTATTACTACCACTAGTAATGTTGATGCTTCACATGTTGCTAAACCTCCTACTATCAATGGTAAAATAATTGGTGTTGGCAAAGTTTCTACTCCTAATACAAAGCGTGCAAAACTGCTTGGGGACAATGATCCCATTGCTTTAGATCATAATGGTTTAGATTTTGATAATTTTCATATCTCTGAAGTTATTAAGTTCTTGCAAAAACTTGCTAGAAGCCCTAATGCTAGTGCTATAAACTTGGCCTTTACAAAACATATTACAAATGCTCTCATAAAAGCTAGAGAAGAGAAATTAAAACTTGAAACTTCTATTCCTAGGAAGTTGGAAGATGGTTGGGAGCCCATCATTAAAATGAAGGTCAATGATTTTGATTGTAATGCTTTATGTGATCTGGGTGCAAGTATTTCTGTTATGCCTAAGAAACTCTATGATATGCTTGACTTGCCACCATTGAAATATTGTTATTTGGATGTTAATCTCGCTGATAATTCTATAAAGAAACCTTTGGGGAGGATTGATAATGTTCACATTACGGTTAATAATAACCTTGTCCCCGTTGATTTTGTTGTCTTGGATATTGAATGCAATGCATTTTGTCCTATTATTTTTGGAAGACCCTTTCTTCGAACTGTTGGTGCTATTATTGATATGGAGGAAGGAAATATTGAATATCAATTCCCTCTTAAGAAAGTTATGGAACACTTCTCTAGAAAGGGAATGAAGTTGCCTTTTGATTCTATTATTAGAACAAATTATGATGTTGATGCTTCATCTCTTGATAATACTTGATTTACACTTTCTGCGCCTAGCTGAAAGGCGTTAAAGAAAAGAGCTTATGGGAGACAACCCATTATTTTACTTCTGCAATTTTTGTTTTACATTTGTGTCTTGGAAGTTGTTACTACTGTAGCAACCTCTCCTTATCTTTATTTTATTGCATTGTTGTGCCAAGTAAAGTCTTTGATAGTAAGGTTGATACTAAATTTGGATTACTGCGGAGAAACAGATTTCTAGCTGTCACGAATTTGAGTAGATCTATCTGTAGGAAACTCAGAAAAATCTGCCAAAAATCATGAGTAATCCTCAGATATGTACGCAACTTTCATTAAATTTGAGCTTCTTCATCTGAGCATGTTAAGTGCCTCGAAAAAATTCGACTTTACAGACTGTTCTGTTTTGACAGATTCTGCCTTTTATTTCACATTGCCTCTTTTACTATGTTTGAATGGATTTCTTTGCTCCATTAACTTTCAGTAGCTTTGGGTAATGTCCAGAAGTGTTGGAAATGATTGTGTCACCTCTGAACATGTGAATTTTTTATTATGCACTAACCCTCTAATGAGATTGTTTTGAGTTTGGTGTGGAGGAGTTTTCAAGGGTCAAGAGAGGAGGATGATATAACATGATCAAGAAGAGTGAAAAGTCTAAGCTTGGGGATGGCCCCGTAGTTCATCCCTGTATATTTGAAGAAGACTCAAGCATCTAAGCTTGGGGATGCCCAAGGCATCCCCTTCTTCATCGAACACTTATCAGGTCACCTCTAGTGAAACTATATTTTTATTCCGTCACATCTTATGCGCTTTACTTGGAGCGTCTGTATGTTTTTATTTTTGTTTTTGTTTGAATAAAATCGGATCCTAGCAATCCTTGTGTGGGAGAAACACATGCTCCGTTGTTTCATATGAACACTGGTGTTCTTAGCTTTACTTTTAATGTTCATGGCGAAGGTTGAAAACCGCTTCGTTCATTGCTATTTGGTTTGAAACAGAAAATGCTTCATGTGGTAATTGGTATATGGTCTTGAATAATTTGATACTTGGCAATTATTTTGAGCTCTCAAATAGATCATGTTTAAGCTCTTGCATCATGTAGTTTGAACCTATTAGTGGAGAATTACTGTAGAGCTTGTTGAAATTTGGTTTGCATGATTGGTCTCTCTAAAGTCTAGATATTTTCTGGTAAAAGTGTTTGAACAACAAAGAAGACAGTGTAGAGTCTTATAATGCTTGCAATATGTTCTTATGTAAGTTTTGCTGTACCGGTTCATACTTGTGTTTGCTTCAAACAACCTTGCTAGTCAAAGCCTTGTACTGAGAGGGAATGCTTCTCGTGCATCCAAAACCTTGAGCCAAAACCTATGCCATTTGTGTCCACCATAACTACTGAAAGATCGAGATGTCGCCTAGAGGGGGGGGGGGTGAATAGGCAATTACAAACTCTTGCGGATTTGTCTTGTAAGAATGCGGAATTAAACTATCGTTTAATTTACAAGCACAAACCCTAAATATGCTAAGCTCAACTAAGTGTAACAATAGCAACTAGAGCTAAGCAAGATAGGCACAAGATATATGTAGCACAAGTGATAGCAAGATATATGTACTTCAAGCACGATGGCTATCACAAGGAAAGAGAGCTCGGGTATAGAAATAACCGAGGCACGCGGAGACGAGGATGTATTCCCGTGTTCCCTTCCTTTGCAAGAAGGTACGTCACGTTTGGAGGAGTGGAGGTCCCACGAAGGATTCCCGCGCCACGAAGGCTCACCCTATTCTCCGAACCACACCCACGAAGGATAATGGCCCTTTCCTTATGGTTAGCTTTTCCTCCGCTCCGGAGATGGCAAGCTCCACAACCACTTCACAAGCTCCACGAAGGAGAAGCCCGGGCCTCTTCACAATCTTCTTGAAGAGATCACCGGAGCACCAATCACCAAGCCAACTAGGAGGTCTCCCTCCAAGAGTAACAAGCTCACGGTCTCTCACTCAAACTAATCGTGGTAGAGAGCTCAACACTATGCAATGATGCAAAGCAAGAACACTAGAGGTGTTCAAGTCCTTCACACTCAAATCCCACCAAAGCAACGAATGCTAGGATGAGATTGGAGAGGAAAAACAAAGGGGAAAGTCAACCAAAGACTCCAAGATCTAGATCCCAAGAGTTCCCCTCACTTAGAGAAGAAATGGTGTGGTGGAAGTGTAGATCTAGATCTCCTCTCTTAGATCCCTCAAGAATGAGCAAGAATCATGGGGGGGGGGGGGACAAGAGAGAGAGCAACTTCTTCAAATGCAACAATGGAGGTGAGAGAAAGGGAAGAATTAAGTTGCTCAAGGTGGAAGAAGAGCTATTTATAGCATGGGAGCAAATAAAACTGTTGGGGGAAAAAGACAAACAAAACGGGCAGAAAAACTGGCCAGAAAAACGGCCCAGCCGGCTGCCAGGCCGGCCGACCGGATTTTGCCCTGATGCGGCCGGTGGCCCATCCGGTCGGACCGGCCCAGCAACCGGGCTAGGCAGCGTGCGCGCTGGGCGGTGGAAAGGCAAGGGGCGCGCGGGGCAGGTGGGCCGCGCGGTGGCTTTGAAGCCCAGCCGGCGGGGAGGCCGGTCCGGCCGGGGCCAGCGCCGGGTGGCCCAGTTGCGGACCGGGCCCGAGGCCGGTTACAGGCCACAATCCGGTCCGGTTGGCGCCCGGTGCGGACCGGGTGGGCCGGCGTGCGGCCCGGCTGACCGGTCGCCCAGCCGGCTGCCCCTTTTTTTTTCTTTTTCTTCTTTTCTCCTTTTTCCTTTTCCTTTAATAACTAGTGCTCCCGAACTCCGATTCGAATGAGACCAATTTTGTTTGGAAGATAACAACAAATGCTATCCTATAGAAAGTGCAAACTCAAGAATCTGTAGGAGGGAATTTTATCATGAATATAAAAGGTAGAACCTTATATCATGAATAACCGGTAAAATCACCCAACCTCGAAAACGCAATAGAAGATGCATGCGAACTCCGTTATCGATGAACTTGGGCTTGTTGTAAAGCTAGCAACAAGCTCAAGAACCTCACACAGAGAAACACCAAGAAGCAATAAGGATATGCAAAGTATGCAAAGGATTGAGCTCCCTAAGACGATGTGATCAAGTTACCCAACCGAAAGCCTCTCTTAATAGTGCGACTATCTATCCTATAATCCGGTCTCCCAACATCCACCTTGAGACCGGTAAAAGGAAAACCTAGCAAGGCCATACCTTTGCCTTGCGCATCCCGCTCGATCTTGATGATAACTCTTCAAGCTTCACTCAAGCCGGAATGCCTCACTTGATCAATGTTGCTTTGTGAAGACTCACAAATGCTCCCCCATACACTAAGATGGGAAAGCTCCATTGATGCACATCTTCACATGTCCATTATCACCAAATGGACGGCAAGCTTCAAGCATGTGATTCACTCAAGATGCTCATCTTGAACTTGCCCAACTCAACCTTGTATCGATGATCTTGATGCCAATACACAAGGTATACCTTTATCTTCATGGCATCCATACTTGAATCCAACACATGGAGTACAAGTAGTACCTATGGAATATTCCTTCATATAAACTCAATGAAAACATTAGTCCATAGGGGTTGTCATTAATTACCAAAACCACACATAGGGGCAATATACCATTACAATCTCCCCCATTTTGGTAATTGATGACAAACACAATTAGAGGGTTTATATAATGAATATTAGAAACAAGTGATGGCGTGTAACTCACACGTTCGTTGGGAACCCCAAGAGGAAGGTATGATGCGCACAGCAGCAAGTTTTCCCTCAGAAAGAAACCAAGGTTTATCGAACCAGGAGGAGCCAAGAAGCACGTTGAAGGTTGATGGCGGCGGGATGTAGTGCGGCGCAACACCAGGGATTCCGGCGCCAACGTGGAACCCGCACAACACAACCAAAGTACTTTGCCCCAACGAAACAGTGAGGTTGTCAATCTCACCGGCTTGCCGTAACAAAGGATTAACCGTATTGTGTGGAAGATGATTGTTTGCGAAAAACAAGAAAACAAGTATTGCAGTAGATTGTATTTCAAGTAAAGAGAATTGGACCGGGGTCCACAGTTCACTAGAGGTGTCTCTCCCATAAGACAAACAGCATGTTGGGTGAACAAATTACAGCTTGGGCAATTGACAAATAAAGAGAGCATGACCATGCACATACATATCATGATGAGTATAGTGAGATTTAATTGGGCATTACGACAAAGTACATAGACCGCCATCCAACTCCATCTATGCCTAAAAAGTCCACCTTCAGGTTATCATCCGAACCCCCTCCAGTATTAAGTTGCAAAGCAACAGACAATTGCATTAAGTATGGTGCGTAATGTAATCAACAACTACATCCTTAGACATAGCATCAATGTTTTATCCCTAGTGGCAACAAGCACAACACAACCTTAGAACTTTCGTCACTCGTCCCGGTGTCAATGCGTGCATGAACCCACTATCGAGCATAAATACTCCCTCTTGGAGTTACAAGCATCTACTTGGCCAGAGCATCTACTAGTAACGGAGAGCATGCAAGATCATAAACAACACATAGATATAACTTTGATAATCAACATAACAAGTATTCTCTATTCATCGGATCCCAACAAACGCAACATATAGAATTACGGATAGATGATCTTGATCATGTTAGGCAGCTCACAAGATCCGACAATGATAGCACAATGGGGAGAAGACAACCATCTAGCTACTGCTATGGACCCATAGTCCAGGGGTAGACTACTCACACATCACACCGGAGGCGACCATGGCGGCGTAGAGTACTCCGGGAGATGATTCCCCTCTCCGGCAGGGTGCCGGAGGCGATCTCCTGGATCCCCCGAGATGGGATCGGCATTGGCGGCGTCTCTGGAAGGTTTTTCGTATCGTGGCTCTCGGTACTGGGGGTTTCGTCACGGAGGCTTTAAGTAGGCGGAAGGGTAGGTCAAGAGGTGGCACGAGGGGCCCAGACCATAGGGCCGCGCGGCCGAGGCGGGGGCCGCGCCGCCCTATGCTCGGCTGCCTCGTGGCCCCTCTTCGTCTCGTCTTCGGACTTCCGGAAGCTTCGTGGCAAAATAGGCCCCGGGCGTTGATTTCGTCCAATTCCGAGAATATTTCCTTACTAGGATTTCGAAACCAAAAACAGCAGAAAACAAGAACCGGCACTTCGGCATCTTGTTAATAGGTTAGTTCCGTAAAATGCACGAATATGACATAAAGTGTGCATAAAACATGTAGATAACATCAATAATGTGGCATGGAACATAAGAAATTATCGATACGTTGGAGACGTATCAGCATCCCCAAGCTTAGTTCTCGCTCGTCCCGAGCAGGTAAAACGATAACACAGATAATTTCTGGAGTGACATGCCATCATAATCTTGATCATACTATTTGTAACGCATATGTAGTGAATGCAGCGATCAAAACAATGTATATGACATGAGTAAACAAGTGAATCATAAAGCAAAGACTTTTCATGAATAGCACTTCAAGACAAGCATCAATAAGTCTTGCATAAGAGTTAACTCATAAAGCAATAATTCAAAGTAAAAGCATTGAAGCAACACAAAAGAAGATTAAGTTTCAGCGGTTGCTTTCAACTTGTAACATGTATATCTCATGGATATTGTCAACATGGAGTAATATAACAAGTGCAATAAGCAAGTATGTAGGAATCAATGCACAGTTCACACAAGTGTTTGCTTCTTGAGGTGGAGAGAAATAGGTGAACTGACTCAACATTGAAAGTAAAAGAATGGTCCTCCATAGAGGAAAAGCATCGATTGCTATATTTGTGCTAGAGCTTTGATTTTGAAAACATGAAACAATTTTGTCAACGGTAGTAATAAAGCATATGTATCATGTAAATTATATCTTACAAGTTGCAAGCCTCATGCATAGTGTACTAATAGTGCCCGCACCTTGTCCTAATTAGCTTGGACTACCGGATCATCACAATGCACATGTTTTGACCAAGTGTCACAAAGGGGTACCTCTATGCCGCCTGTACAAAGGTCTAAGGAGAAAGCTCGCATTGGATTTCTCGCTATTGATTATTCTTCAACTTAGACATCCATACCGGGACAACATAGACAACAGATAATGGACTCCTCTTTTATGCATAAGCATGTAACAACAATTAATAATTTTCTCATTTGAGATTGAGGATATTTGTCCAAAACTGAAACTTCCACCATGGATCATGGCTTTAGTTAGCGGCCCAATGTTCTTCTCTAACAATATGCATGCTTAACCATAAGGTGGTAGATCTCTCTTACTTCAGACAAGACGGACATGCATAGCAACTCACATGAAATTCAACAATGAATAGTTGATGGCGTCCCCAGTGAACATGGTTATCGCACAACAAGCAACTTAATAAGAGATAAAGTGCATAATTACATATTCAATACCACAATAGTTTTTAAGCTATTTGTCCCATGAGCTATATATTGCAAAGGTGAATGATGGAATTTTAAAGGTAGCACTCAAGCAATTTACTTTGGAATGGCGGAAAATACCATGTAGTAGGTAGGTATGGTGGACACAAATGGCATAGTGGTTGGCTCAAGTATTTTGGATGCATGAGAAGTATTCCCTCTCGATACAAGGTTTAGGCTAGCAAGGCTTATTTGAAACAAACACAAGGATGAACCGGTGCAGCAAAACTCACATAAAAGACATATTGAAAACATTATAAGACTCTACACCGTCTTCCTTGTTGTTCAACCTCAATACTAGAAATTATCTAGACCTTAGAGAAACCAAATATGCAAACCAAATTATAGCATGCTCTATGTATTTCTTCATTAATAGGTGCAAAGCATATGATGCAAGAGCTTAATCATGAGCACAACCATTGCCAAGTATCACATTACCCAAGACATTTATAGCAATTACTACATGTATCATTTTCCAATTCCAACCATATAACAATTTAACGAAGGAGAAACTTCGCCATGAATACTATGAGTAGAAACTAAGGACATACTTGTCCATATGCTACAGCGGAGCGTGTCTCTCTCCCATAAAGTGAATGCTAGGATCCATTTTATTCAAACAAAACAAAAACAAAAACAAACCGACGCTCCAAGCAAAGCACATAAGATGTGATGGAATAAAAATATAGTTTCAGGGGAGGAACCTGATAACGTTGTCGATGAAGAAGGGGATGCCTTGGGCATCCCCAAGCTTAGACGCTTGAGTCTTCTTAGAATATGCAGGGGTGAACCACCGGGGCATCCCCAAGCTTAGAGCTTTCACTCTCCTTGATCATGTTGCATCATACTCCTCTCTTGATCCTTGAAAACTTCCTCCACACCAAACTCGAAACAACTTATTAGAGGGTTAGTGCACAATAAAAATTAACATATTCAGAGGTGACACAATAATTCTTAACACTTCTGGACATTGCATAATGCTACTGGACATTAGTGGATCAAAGAAATTCATCCATCATAGCAAAAGAGGCAATGCGAAATAAAAGGCAGAATCTGTCAAAACAGAACAGTTCATATTGACGAATTTTAAAATGGCACCAGACTTGCTCAAATGAAAATGCTCAAATTGAATGAAAGTTGCGTACATATCTGAGGATCATGCACGTAAATTGGCTTAATTTTCTGAGCTACCTACAGGGAGGTAGACCCAGATTCGTGACAGCAAAGAAATCTGGAACTGCGCAGTAATCCAAATCTAGTACTTACTTTTCTATCAACGGCTTAACTTGGCACAACAAAACACAAAACTAAGATAAGGAGAGGTTGCTACAGTAGTAAACAACTTCCAAGACACAAAATAAAAACAAAGTACTGTAGGTAAAAACATGGGTTGTCTCCCATAAGCGCTTTCTTTAACGCCTTTCAGCTAGGCGCAGAAAGTGTGTATCAAGTATTATCAAGAGACGAAGTGTCA